>NW_017675052.1:30556-34073 GCF_001879085.1 Nicotiana attenuata
ATATAGGAGGACGGGTTCGTTATCCATATGAACGACGCCTACTGATACTCCGTACTGGAAAAAAAAAAAATTGTGGGAGGTTTTAGCACTAATATTCCACTCCTGGAAAAATAGAATTAAAACTGGGGGTTTATATTTCGTTGGTCTTATTTCAACTTTATATAATTTTTTGGAATCAACTACATTAACCACAACTTAACATATTTTACTGAATATAATCTAAGAAATTGCCAAATGAAGAACTAACTAAACACTACAAGCTACAAAAACAGTGATTAGGAAAGTTGGCTTAATTTACAAAACACTATAGAGACCCATTGAATCTCTTTAGGGGTCCTTTTGGGTAACCAACAAGGAGCGGTAAAGATTTTAGGTCTGAAAGCACGCGTTGTACTCTTTTTCCTTGAATCGTTTTGTCCCAAATGGGTTTTCCGGCAAGGTTTTTAACGAGGCAACAATGGATCGTGCTAACTTAAAATAGAAGGCCGGTCATGAATCACTGTCAAAGATCGCATCATCAGTATCTGAGGCTTTTTTCTATGATCAACCTCGAATACTGGGGGGGCATTACCCTAGGATATCGACTTTATCAAGGAAAGAAATTTCGTGATTCAAAGGTCTCGATCAAAAGGATTTATTATAAGGGCCAAACGGTCAATTGAACTGTGCCCACATAGACTGCGCGAGCCCTGGCACAAAGCATGTACATGTGTATAACTATTATGCACAATTTTCTTGCATTTCTCAAGGAATTTCCTACATCCGATCTCCTAAAGGTATCGAGCCCAAGGGCCACCTTAATCCGAGTTCGAACAATCACTCTCTCTCGGGGACTACCGCCCGAAAAAAAAATCAGATGGTCCGGCTATCGGAGCTCGGGGGCACAAGACCTATTAGGCAACGCCAGAATCTTAAAGGCTACGGCCATCCCCACTCGGGGACTATTATCTTAGGCAAGTCCGGATAACTCGGGGTGACAAGCCCAATTGGCAGCACCCGAACTAAAAAGGCTACAGCCGAATTAAAACGATTCAGAGACGTTCGAGACCCGTAACGAAAACATCAAGGCCTTAAAATTTCATAACCGGTTCTAAAGGATACTTCGGCAAACTGATCTAAGAAATTATAAGTATGTTGGGGAAAAACTTCGAGTCACACCAAACCCCCACGATGCGTTAAACAACATAATGTTAAATGCAAGGCTTGTTCGAACCTCCGAACATAACCTAACCATTTAGTGCTAAGGCATTTTAATCTTTGCAAACATAAACAATAAAGCAAAGGAAAAAATTCAGAAATTTCTGAAAAAAGCCTAAGTGGCCTAGTTTTCGCCAGGGGCCGCCTCGTCACCTTCGGGGTCTCCTCCGCCCTTGGACCTACTCAACCCCTTGGAGTCATTATCATCCTCGGGATAAGACAACTTTTGGCCTCGGCTTCGAGCTCCTTGGCACTTCCAATCTCGGCCGATAAGTCGAAACCCCAAACATGGCATTCAGACCAAGTTAATAGAATCATTTCTAAAACACATAAGGATCATATAGAGTTTTTGATTAATTTGTATTAATCCGTTATATACATATAATAAGTGAATATTATATAATCAATATAACTGTGATTACACATATGTTTTTATAGCTGAATAAAAAAATAGCCTTGGTACTAACTACATATTCACAATAACCTCGGGTTAATATACACATTATATTAATATAAGTATATAATGGTTAAGTTTTATCGGGTTGCAAGAATCTGGATACAAATTATCCAATACAGGTGAGGTCGGAGTGTTAATGATGAAACTGTCCCCTCTGTTGATCCCTTCAATAGTACTTTATGACGGGAGAGCTAACCTGACATGCATGTTATAAATACTTGACCTTG
Source organism: Nicotiana attenuata (assembly GCF_001879085.1). Classification (NCBI taxonomy): domain Eukaryota; kingdom Viridiplantae; phylum Streptophyta; class Magnoliopsida; order Solanales; family Solanaceae; genus Nicotiana; species Nicotiana attenuata. The sequence continues at coordinate 32,438 of NW_017675052.1, forward strand.
TGATCGAACAAGTTCCATTCAAAAATAATGTAAACCTTTTGTTTCTGCGAACGTATTGGAAATGTTTGTAGACACTAACACCTGAAAGTTCCTTTTCTTGATGTTATTAGAGTTACATTCTTCTAACTTGCATTTCATGTTACCAGCATTTTGAACTTGGGGAGTTGGGAAGGTATGTAGTACTACTAAATTTATTGAGAATGTAATAATATATTGACTTGGTCCTTGAGTTGATGAGTTACAAGTTTACTAAATTGTTGCTTACTTTCTGTTTTAATGTTTAATTACTTTCTGTTTTAAAGAAACCCTTAGCGTTCTAGTGTAAGCATGAAAATGCAATACACTTTAGCACTCAAAACATATAATCAGTACTTCTATATTAACAAAATAATAATACTGATGGTATGTATATACATATGAAACATTTATATATACATACTTCTATATATAAAATGGCGGATTTCCAATTTTATGGCCGTAAAATACTATAAAATATAATCTGGTCATGGGGGACTGTGACAATCACATCTTTGTCCATTGATATTCGAACCGCTATCATGATTAGTGTTATACCATTATGAATATTGAGGTCCCACAATTTAACCGTATAATTTAAATGATATAGATCACAATGTTACTACAATTAATGTTATACATCGAAATATAGTGTTGTAACCGCTGACGCCAACATCATGATATAAGCGGTTGAAGAGATTGAAGGGTGGCTTTTTGTACGATTCCCAGAAGCATTAATTGTAGGCGGCCGGCGGCCGACCTTTTGGCTTCCTTAGCACATTCAAACGATCTTTAAAAATATACAAACCCTATAACCTTGTGGATATCATTCTCTTAGTGCTTCAAAAATTTTATTTAGCCCTTTTCAATTTCCTTGAACTCTCCATTCTCTTTTATAACAACATTTTCCATCCCCTTGGATCTTTCACTTTTAGAGATGGCAAAAACTTCTAAAACCGTTCCTCAAAAGGAAAAAGCTTCATCGTCTTCTCGAACGACCAAAGGTAAACCGGTGGTTCCCCCTAGTATCGAGGAGTGTACTCCCGGACCTTGTGATACATCTTCTGACTTCAGGTTGAAAACCCCACCTCTGTTCCGGGACGATATGAACCCATGTCTCGATATATCAACTTAATAACTGAAATCGAGAAAGTGAGGGTCGACTATGTTGGACGGAGGCGGTGCAAGTGGAGATTCCTTCATGAGGAGAAGACATAACCAAGCACAAAGCTGGCTTCCTCGGTGTATACACATATCCTTTCACCTTAGGCCTAGAAGCCTCTTCATCGTCGATAGACCCAGTGATCCTCGATTTCTGCAGACAATATCGGGTGACGCTTGGAAAAATCTACCCATCATTCTTGCGCATTGTTTATATGATTAGGTATTTCTCAAACATGGTTGAGGGGATGCCTTTTACCCTTGACCATCTAATTAGACTGTATAGCCCCCGACTGTATCGAGGTGGTTTGATTAAGCTAAAACGTCGATCCCCGAAGGCCTTTTTTGTGGATATATATATATATATATATATATATAATGAGAAATATCTGCCACGGATATGTATTATATTTTCCAGTGGACAAACTTGCGGTAGTGAGTAATTCGCAGAATAGTAAAT
>NW_017675052.1:34229-71222 GCF_001879085.1 Nicotiana attenuata
CCGTTCATCCCCGAACATGATCCCGGCTTAATTCCTTGGCTTTTTACTCAGACTTCAAAGCTCCAAATCACTTCAATTCATTCCATAATATCTACGTAGCTTGGAATGGCAAATCAACCAAATAATTATGATCAGAATTTCAGAAGATACTTTATAACATTTTTTTCCTTATGTGAATATTACAGGTGATAAAGAATTCATCTCATTAGAATTTTTGGTTATACAAATAATTGAAGCACCATAAATTCTAATTGTTTCTTACAATTTGCTATTGGGTAGGCCTTGGAAACATGTTGCTAAGGTGGTTCCGTCCTCTTTACATGAGATGGTAAAGTTCAAATGGGATTGACAAGAAATCGTCGTGCATGGCGATGAGAATTTATGTGCTTTCAATGATACCTCCATCCTATTTATTGAAGCTGAAGAGGATAAGGGCAGTGGGTCTATCAAGTGTCCGAAGCGGTGTTAGTTGAAAAGGTTCTGGAAGGGGAATACATCCCGGGTCCAAAGTTAGCTTCTGCAATCGTCATGGTAGCAACCGAGATGTTGAAAAATAATTTTATGCCGGGCAAGGGTCTGGGTGAATCTCTGCAAGGTATCATACAACTAGTGTCCTTGCGTGAAAATCTGGGCACATTTGGTCTGGGGTTCAAGCCTACAGGGGATGATGTGAAGAAGGCTCGAAAGTTGAAAAAGAAGGNTTTTAGATTTAAAATGATTATAAAATATTAATAACTTATTTTTTGTAATTTTTTATTTTCTTGTAATAAAATAAAGTAAAATAGTAAAAATTAGTTGAAATCGCGATATTAGGCCTAAACTAAATATTTACATGCTAAAAATGGGTAAAATTTCGGGGAGGGTCAAAAATCACATGTCAACAATGCACATGGATCACACTTAGAGAAATTTCATCTGTCTTAAACAAAATTAGAATATCTAACCCCAAACTTTCTATACACTTCAAAATCACTTCAGACTATAAACCTCCGGCCTAAACACATAGTCACATCATGTGAAGGGGGAACTGTCATATCTTTTATCTCACAATAATAGCCACTTCGTATACAAATTCACTAACATGGTACTTTCTAGTTCTGATCTGAATAAATCTAACCAACTTAAAATCATTCCCTAAAATTCAATGTCACCTGCTCTTGGTTCTCATTTCGTAAATCATATTATTCTTAGCTATATTTCCCTTAGGCTATTTTCTGTCAAAAACTATTGTGATCAATTCTATGCCTGCTGCGGTTGAATTCTTAACCTGTTACACTGTGAGGTTTGACATGCGGATACACTACCATATACATCTGATAATCACTTCATGCACCATCCGGTGAGTCTTGGGTCTTAATACCTAAAACATGCAAAGATTTCGCTATGATCATTGTTACTTACATTTTCTTTTAGCACCCATAGGCATCACTGTATTACTCACCAGTCACCAAAATTTTGATACACTGAAAATTGGAGATCTGGTAACTGAATAACTGATAACTGGCATCCTGAATAACCATAAACTTGCTAACTGAAAGGCCGCTAACTGGTAATAAGATAAACTGACAACCATAAAACATGATAACTGCTTTTGTACTTTCTGATTAGGTTATGCTGTAATCTGTACTACTACCCATTACATCCCACTTTCAACATCCTCTCAAATCTCATTTGTTACCAACATGTACTCCATGGATATACCCAATGGGCAATTTTCCTCTCTACAACCTTAGGTTTTTCCTGCATGTTGCTTGGGCATCCAATACGTTTGGAATTCGATAGGAAGAGAAGGTTAACTATTGCTATAAGCTTCATGGCACGATCTAGAGTAGAAAGAAGTGAGACAATCCTGAATGTCCTGGTAGTTAACCGTTTATATGAGTGGCCGGCACACACATATAAAGGAAACTCCACTGGACACGGCTTCATAGACTCCGTAGGACTCTTGAACTTAGGCTCTGATACCAAGCTTTGTCATGCCCTGAACCTGGGCCTGGACGTAACACGGCACTCGGTGCCTGACTACATGTGACCGAGCGAACCAACTGGCTGGCTGAATCAACATGTGGTATCATAACATACTGAATGCAGAAATTAAACTAACACATGCTGATATACTGAAAGTCTAGATGATATAAATTAAAGTGCGGAAATACTAATACAATTCTGAAATATGTTTGTAGCCAACATGGCTTAATATGAAAAGCATGTGACTCTGTCTAACTGTTACTCTAGTCTTTGAAGCCTCTATTGAAGTACTGAAAATACTGTATATCTGTAAACACTGAAAGACTGTAAAGTAATGATAATGCCCCGAAAGAATTAGGGATCACCAAATAGCTGGTTCGAGAATCCTAGCGCTCTGCATCGTCAACCTGTAAATCATTACTTGCATCGTGAGATGCAGGCCCCGGGCGAAAAGGGACGTCAGTACATTTGAATTGTACTGGTATGTAAAGCAACTGAAAGAAAGAATTATAAATGCTGAAACTGAAACTAAGCTGATAACTGAAATGATAACTATTGAAACTGAATTTGAAGTGAGAACTGGTAACTGAACTGATAACTGAAAAGATAATGATAACTGATAACTGAACTGATAACTACAAAGATAACTGATAACTAAACTGATAACTGAAAAGATAACTGATAACTGATAACTGAACTGAATAAAGGAAGTAAGGATATGAAATCTCCCTCTTCTGAATGATGAACAACCTGTTTATCTAAATAAGCTACAGCCTCTTTAACAGCCCAGCCCGCTAGTGATATTGTCCGCTCTAGGCCTAGGCCCTCACGGGTTTAAAACGCGTCACTAGGGTCTAAGGTTTGTTAACTTATATACCCAACATCCCTCTTATGTTTTGTCGATGTGGGACTCTGCCTAAATTCAGGGGTGTTACATACACCCCCTCTTATGGACTCAGCATCCTTGCTGAGGTTTGCCCCACCGCATGGGATTTGCCTAGACTCAGCACTGAGGTTTGCCCCGCCTAACCGGGATTTGCCTAAACTCAGTTGAACTCTGACCCACTATCGGCATGGTTGACACAAGAGTGGCTCTGATACCATCTTTAACAGCCCAGCCCGCTAGTGATATTGCCCGCTCTGGGCCTAGGCCCTCATGGGTTTAAAACGCATCACTAGGTTCTAAGGCTTGTTAACTTATATACCCAGCATCCCTCTTATGTTTTGCCGATGTGGGACTCTGCCTAAAGTCAGGGGTGTTACACGCTCCCATTTCATTATATCTTGTGGTAGGCGTACCACCCGCTCCCATTTACAACATAACAATAATCACAAGGAATCCCGGCAAGGTAACAATAATATCAAACAAACATCCCGGCAAGGGAACATTGATATCTCAACAGTATCCCGGCAAGGGAACAATAATATCAAACAAACATCCCGGCAAGGGAACAATGATGATAATAACATGTGAGGCACAATAAACCACAACGGAGTCATAACAATTTATAACACAAGACTCACGGGCATGCTTGACACCGACGTATAGATACTCGTCACCATGCCTATACGTCGTACTCCACAATTAACACATAGCAAATAGACACAACTCCTAATCCCTCAAGCTAAGTTTAGACCAAACACTTACCTCGATGCCACGAACACAATTCACGATTCAATTATAGCTTTACCCCTTGATTCCACCACCAATTCGTTCGTATCTAGTCACAAGTTACTTAATTACATCAATAAACGCTAAATGAATCAACCCCAATGCATGAAAATGAGTTTTCCAAAGTTTTACCCAAAAAGTCAAAAATTGCCCCCGTGCCCACATGGTCAAAACCCGAGGTTCGAACCAAAACCCGATCACCCATTCCCCCACGAACTCAAATATATAATTTGTTTTGAAATCGGACCTCAAATCGAGGTCAAAATCCCCAATTTTTGAAAAACCTAGGTTCTACCCAAAACACTCAATTTCCCCATGAAAATCGTTGAGTTGAAGTTGAAATCATGTTAAAAGATGTTAAGAATTGAAGAAAGTTAGTTAAAAACGACTTACAGTTGATTTGGAGAAGAAGAAACCTTTGAAAAATCGCCTAAGTGTGTTTATGTTTTGAGAGGATATGAAAATGGGTTAAAAATTTGGCTAAGTATAAAAGTTGCAGGTCTCAGATGTAGGAATTGCGAACTGGGGTTCGCAATTGCGAACCACGACCTCTGCTGCTATGGGAATTGCGAAGGGAGTCTCGCAATTGCGAGATGGGAAATGCGAGGGTTGGGCCGCATTTGCGACCTCAGGCATCAAAGGAGAGCTTCGCATTTGCGAAGTAGGCGTCGCATTTGCGACTGGCCTTCCGCATTTGCGAGTCAAGTGGTCGCATTTGCGATCAAGCCTGCCCAGGTCCTATTTTCGCATTTGCGATGAAGGTCTCGCATTTGCGAGCCAGGATTCGCATTTGCGAAGCCTACAGACCTGTGCACATTATCTGAAAACCTGCATTTTTTCCAAGTTATAAATGCACCCCGTGGCCTATCCAAAACTCACTCGAGCCCTCGGGGCTCCAAAACAAACAGACACACAACCTAAAAAACATCCTATGGACTTATTCGTGTAATCAAATCACCAAAATAACATCATGAACATCGAATTAAACCTCAAGATCAATGAAATTTCTCAAAACTTCTTAAACATCAAATTTTGCATTTAAGGTCCGAATCACGTCAAACAGATTCTGTTTCTCACCAAACTTTACAGAATTATCATAAATCATATATAAGACCTATACCGGGCGCCGAAACCAAAATACGGGCCCGGTACCAACATGTTCTAATCAAATTTCATTTCCAAACCTTATAAACAACTTCAGAAAATAATTTTCTTTAAAAATTCATTTCTCGGGCTTGGGACCTCGGAATTCGATTCCGGGCATACGCCCAAGTCCCATATTTTCCTACGGACCCTCCGGGATCGTCAAATCACGGGTTCGGGTCCGTCTACCCAAAACGTTGACCGAAGTCAAATTAATTCATTTTATAGTCAAAAATTATCATTTTTCACAAATTTTCACATATAAGCTTTCCAGCTACGCGCTCGGACTGCACACGCAAATCGAGGTGATGCTAAAAGAGGTATTTAAGGCCTCAAAACGCAGAATTCGATTTAGAATTTGTTCGGGACAAGGTTATTTCGGCCCAAAACCCCTCCAACTCGTATAAAAGGAATTCTAAACCTATTTTGGAAGATGGCTAACATACTTTGAAGGAGAATTCACGTGGGGGAACACACACCACACTTGGAGGAGGCTTCTAACTAGTTTTTCTTCTCTTCTCTTCTTTTAACTTTATAGTTCATTAGTTCTAGAGTTTTCGGTGCTACATGAACGTTGTAGTTTGAAGCTTGAATTGTTCTTATTATTTTATCATATTGGTTTATTTATTTAATCTTGCACTTAATCGATTGCTTGATCATCAATTGAATACTATCTACGAATCTAGGATTGAACTCGGGAAAGGGAATTTTAGACTGCATATAAAATTGAGTAGAGCAAGATCTTAACTCTAAGGGGGGGCTGATTTGCGGTTAGGATAGGAATATACCTAATCTCTTTGCTTGGTTATTATACGGGATTTATAAATTCGTTCTCGTTAATCCTAATTCCATAGGAATATAGGCGTTAGGTTAGCTTGAATAGGCGAGTTGTACTTCGGGAGAAGGCTACGAGCAATATTAACCCTGTCAACCAATAAACCAGATAAATTAATTAGACGATTTAAGTGGAAAACTCAACGGGATTGTTAGCCAACCCATAGCTCTAGAATATTCACTCCCATTGAATTCGTCTTTAAGCTTGTCGCTGTTTTCTTTAATCTCTTAATTTGTTACTCTATATTAATTTTAGTTAAATATTCATACTTTAGAATTCGCTTGAATAGATTAATTATTTGGTTTAATTTAGTTGATAGTTAATCACAAGTCCCTATGGGTATGGTATCTGGACTTACAATCCTATATTACTTGTCGACCACGTATACTTGCGTATGCGTTTGGGAGCAACAATACACACCGCATAAATAAACGAATGAATCCTTAGCTTCTACCGCCCAAATAAATGAAAAAAAAAAGAATATACACTAGCTGGGGACTTATTAATTAATTGACCTCAGGTATACTGTGTAATGCAGGCCTCCATGAGCGATGGCGCAACTCAAGACTTTCACTAACCTTCATCAACTGCGTCAACAATTGATGGAGGGATATGCCTTGTACCTCTGCCTTACCCATCAACTCCGATAATTGCTTCTTCGTGATCTTTATCTTTATCTCTTTTACTGATCCGGCCGGCGTTGAAGAATGAATGCTTTCCTTATCTTCTTCCATGAGAAGATGGTCTTCCTCCGATTGCATGGACGATTCTATTCTAATACAATTTCCCATAATTTCTTGGTGTAAGTATGTACTTTGTACTTGATTCTATTTTCTCTTTGTAAGCAGAATATATATGAAATTCTAGTAGGCAAGGTATTAATAACGATGAAATTAAGTTGTTACCTATATAATACTGAAGGATTAAGGAATGGTTCAAATTAAAGCAAAAGGAGGACAAGTTGACAAGGGGTTGGCATTGTGCCACGAGGGACCGGATCTGATCTAGGGGATGTCCAACTTGGCAGGTGATGATATTTTGACTTTATCCAACTCCACCAACTTTAGGGTCCTCTAGAGTTATTCAAGGAGTTCTGACTCTAATTCAGCTGATCCTACCATCCTTTAATATATATATATATATATATATATATATATATATATATATATATATATATATATTTCGAGTCATTTCATGCGTATTTCGGTGAAATACTTGCTAGGAGTATCTTTTACTAGCGCAAATGGGTCATTCTAGACGAGAATTTTCAAGTTCTTTTATTTCACCTTCTGAATAGTGTTAACTTGGAGATTTACGAACTATGGCAGAATTATTAAGAAGAAAATTCTAGAAGAAATGGAGGAAGAGAGAGAGAAGAAGGGTCAGTCTTCACAGACCCATTTTTTATTTCTTATTTTGTATGTCTCAAAATCAATATTACAATCCTGTATTTATATTTTTAGTAATGAAAATAAAAACTAGACTTGTAAAGGAAATAAACTTGACTAAAATACAATTGGTCCGGGTATGTTATTGGGCCAACCCTTTTCCTTTATTATTTCCCATATCAGTGCTAACACCCCCCTCAAGCTGGAGGGTGAACACACACCAAGCTTGCCAAGAAAGTGAAGATGCAGTTGACCACCCAAAGCCTTTGTTATGATGTCAGCTAGCTGGTTGTGACTGGAAACAAAATGCAGAGAAATAAGGCCAGAATTTAAGCATTCACGAACATAATGGCAATCAATCTCGATATACTTAGTACGTTCATGGAAAACTGGGTTCTTGGTATGAAGGGTAGCCTGGCTGCCACAATAGATGGGAACAGGGCTGGTAATAGAGAGGCCAAGATCCCCAAGCAATCGAGTCAACCAAGAAACCTCAGCAGCCACCTTCCTGAGGGCCCTGTACTCAGCTTCAGCTGAAGATAGAGAAATAGTAGGCTGCTTCTTACTTTTCCAAGAAATGGGACTGCCACCAAGGGTCACATAAAATCCAGTAACACTCTTTTGAGATATAGCACAAGAAGCCCAATCAGAATCAGAATAACCAGCAAGAGAATAATCAGAAGAATTGGAGAGGAGAACCCCTTGAGAGGGATCATTCATCAGATATCTGAGAACATGTAGGACAGCCAGCATGTGGGGGACCTGAGGATGCTGAAGAAATTGACTCAGATGCTGTACTGAGAATGAGATGTCAGGTCTGGTATGTTGTAAAAAATTAAGCTTTCCAATGAGCCTTCTGTAAATGCTAGGATCAGGAAGAGGATCCCCCATGTCCAAAGTGAGCTTAACAGATAGATCTAAAGGAGTGACAACTGGAGAAAATGATGACAATTGAACTCAGTGAGAAGATAAGAGGTGTACTTGTGTTGGCTCATGAGATAACCTTGAGGATGGGCAGTGATTTCCAGCCCCAAGAAGTAGTGTACTGACCCCAAATCCTTTATTTTAAACTGAGCATCCAAATAGGACTTCAAGGAGTTCATTTCAGGGAGATCATCACCAGCCAAAAGTATGTCATCAACATACACTGCCAGAACCACTAGAGAACCAGAAGATGACTTTGTAAATAGGGAATGGTCATTCTGATGTTCCAAACGTCAATACCACACAAGAGAGGGGGGGTGATTTGTGTGGTACCCAATTTTCGATCTAGAAAAACCCGGTTCTTCTAGGTGTTCTAACTACAACTGTTTGCAGAATTAAAATACAGAAAATAAAAGAACACAAGGATTTTTACGTGGAAAATACCTGGCTCAAAAGGTGAAAAAACCACGACCTACTACTCAGTAGGATTTTCCCAAACATCCACTAAACTCAATGAGCCAAAAGCAACATTTACAAAACTCTTGTAAACCTAAGAATTAACTCTAATCCCAGTGTGGCACACAGCCTCAACTGTTGCGACACGTTCAAGTTAACTCTAACTTGAATACTCAAAGTACCTAATACAATTGCTTCTATGAAAGCTGGAAAGGTACAAGTTTTAAATCACCTACTACAATTGAACTAGTATAAGAATAAACACAATGGAACTGGTTCTTCTATCTTGTTCAAGTAGCTGCAGGCGTGCACACTCAATCTCACATAAATTGCTTGCAAAATAGCCTTGCTCTTTTGCTCTCAATTTTGCTTAACTTCAGCGTATGTGCATACCTGTAAAAGAGAACAACTCAGTTATTTATTAGATTAGTAATTAGAGTTGGATTGTGACTCAATTTCTGATCCTCCATTGAGTTTGAGTCCTAGACCAATCCAAACTCCAACCCTTATCCGGATGTGTTCTCTTCTCATAAGGAGACATCTTCTCCTTATCCATATGCAATCTTTTCGATCAGTTCAGAAGATATTGCTGCTTGATCCCCAAGGACTTATCTTCTTCACGTGCATCTCATGTGCATGGGCCATAACAACTGTGTCTCCTAAGATAGACCTGGTCCTTCACTGAGTTCATTTGTCATTCTTCAAAACTTCAACTGATCTTGGGCCAACAAAGTGGATCAGCTCGGCATATTGTATGCATAAAATTCTGCTGGAAGAGGGGCACAAACCTTCCAGGGAGCACCAAAGAAGGCTGAACCCCAACATGAAGGAAGTGGTGAATAAGGAGGTGATTAAGTGGTTGGATGCGGGAATCATTTTCCCATCTCTGACAGCAACTGGGTTAGCCCGGTGCAATGTGTTCCTAAGAAGGGTGGTATGACGGTGGTAAAAAATGATAACAATGAGCTGATCTCTACAAGAACCGTCACAGGCTGGAGAATTTGTATGGACTATAGGAAATTATATCTGGCCACTCGGAAAGACCACTTCCCACTTCCCTTCATTGATCAGATGCTTGACAGACTAGCAGGGAGGTCCCACTTCTGTTTTCTGGATGGGTACTCTGGTACAACCAAATCTCCATTGCACCAGAGGACAGAGAGAAGACCTCATTCACATGTCCATATGGAATTTATGCCTTCCGGAGGATGCCTTTTGGCCTATGCAATGCACCAGCCATATTCCAAAGGTGCATGATGGCCATATTCACTGACAAGGTTGAAGACATAATGGAGGTGTTCATGGATGATTTCTCAATGGTGGGAAACTCATTCGATGAGTGCCTTACATACCTGACCAGAGTGTTGAAGAGATGTATAGAGACTAACCTTGTACTTAATTGGGAAAAGTGACATTTCATGGTACACGAGGGTATAGTCTTGGGTCACAGCGTATCAAGCAAGGGAATCGAGGTGGATCATGCTAAAGTTGATGTGATAGTAAAGGTGTCACTCCCACATTAGTCAAGGCATTCAGGAGTTTCCTCGGGCATGCCGGTTTCTACCGGAGATTCATAAAAGACTTCTCAAAAATTGTCAACCCTCTTTGTATGTTGTTAGAAAAAGATCACCCTTTCATGTTTTCTGATGATTGCAGGGTAGCATTCGAGGAGTTGAAAAAGAGGCTAGTCACAGCACCCATCATTGTTGCCCCCGACTGGGAGCAACTATTCGAACTCATGTGTGACGCTAGTGACTATGCAGTGGGGGCAGTGTTAGGATAGCGAAAAGACAAGCTAATGCACCCAATTTACTACGCCAGTAGAACGTTGAGTGGAGCCCAGCTGAACTACACTATGACTGAAAAAGAGATGCTGGCTGTGGTGTTCGCATTCGACAAGTTCAGATCATACTTGATTGGCTCTAAGGTAATTGTATATACTGATCATGCTGCTCTCAAGTACTTGATTGAAAAGAAGGATTCCAAATCGCGCCTGATTCGTTGGGTGCTATTACTGCAAGAGTTCGACCTGGAGATTTGTGACCATAAGGGCACAAAAAACCAAGTCGCTGATCATCTATCGCGACTTGAAGGAGCTGAAACCTCAGTTGAGGTAGAGGATATTCTGGAAACCTTTCCAGATGAGCAGCTACTTGCCACAAGCCTTGAGGAAGTGCCATGGTATGCAGACTGTGCAAATTACCTGGCAAGCAGTATAGTTCCCTATGACCTTTCCTCTGTGCAAAAGAAAAAGTTTTATCGTGACTGCCGCATGTATTACTGGGATGAACCTTATCTGTTTAGAATATGTGTTGACAATATGATCCGAAGGTGTGTCCCCGAGATAGAACAATCTTGTGTTTTGCAGGCATGTCACGCATCGGCATATGGCGGACATTTTGGAGGAGTCAGGACGGCAGCAAAAGTGCTAGAAGACGGGTTCTACTAGTCAACAGTGTTTAAGGATGCACATCAATGGGTGAAGGGCTATAATGAATGTCAGCGAACCGGGAACTTTTCCCGTCGCCATGAGATGCACATGAACCCAATTCAAGAGGTTGAAGTGTTCGATGTATGGGGAATAGACTTCATGGGCCCCTTCGTCAGCTCATTTGGCAATAAGTACATATTTGTTGTTGTAGATTACGTCTCCAAATGGGTGGAAGCTGTAGCACTCCCCACCAATGATGCAAGAGTGGTGGTGGGGTTTTTGAAGAAGAATATATTCACCCGTTTTGGGACCCCAAGAGCTATTATCAGTGACGGAGGAACTCACTTCTCCAATCGAGCCTTTGAGAAATTGCTAGTAAAGTACGTTGTGCGCCACAAAGTGGCAACCCCATATCATCCTCAGACCAGTGGACAGGTCGAAGTGTCGAATAGAGAGATAAAGAGTGTACTGACCAAGACTGTGAACGCCACAAGAACTGTTTGGGCGAAAAAGCTAGATAATGCACTTTGGGCCTACAAAACCGCTTTCAAAACACCAATTGGTATGTCACCATACAAGTTGGTGTTCGGGAAGGCATGTCACTTGCCAGTGGAACTAGAACATAGAGCTTGGTGGGCAATGAAATAGCTAAATCTGGACATTGAGGCAGCGAGAACAAATAAAATCACATAATTGCATGAGCTAGACGAGTTCCGATTTCTTGCTTTTGAGAGAACGAGGTTGTACAAGGAGAGAATGAAGAGGTTGCACGACAAGAACATTGTTGAGCGAAATTTCAATCCTGGAGACACGTTGTTGCTTTATAACTCAAGATTAAGGCTATTTCCCGGTAAACTCAAGTCACGATGGTCTGGACCATTTCGGGCGGTCGAAGTGCTTCCTTCAGGTGCCATAGAGATTGACTCAGAAAAAGATTCCCATAAATTTAGAGTCAATGGACAAAGATTAAAACCATATGTGGGCATGGATAAACCCAAGGAAGTGTCAGTGATCCATCTGACTGAACCTCAGAGGTCGAGCGAGCCTTAAATGCGCTCAGCTACATCGTGTCGCGACGTTAAATCAGGCGCTGCATGAGAGGCAACCCATTGACTTGTTGTAACTATGGTGCCACGACATTAACTAAGGCGCTGGTTGGGAGGCAACCCAATGCGTAGTGACTTTAGTATAGTTAGTACTTGGGTGAGTGATAAGTCCATCAGGCGCGGAAGGAACAGGTAAAAAGTGGAAAACTTTTGAGCCCAGGAGCGCGCCCGCGCTATAGGCCGCGCATATGGCCAAACATTCTGCCTCAACTTTACGCCCAGGAGCGCGCCCGCGCTAGTTGCCGCGCATATGGCCAAACATTCTGTCTCACTAGCGCGGGCGCGCTCGAACCACGCTAAGGCCGCGCTAGTACCGTCCGCCTGCCACTTTGTTTAACTTAACATTTTTTTTATTTTGTATGATTAATTGTTTTAGTCGTTTATCCCCCCTCCCCCCCCCCCCACCTATTCCCCTTTCTCCTATCAAACACCCAACGTACCCCAGCCCTAATTCCCTTCTTCTCCAAATTCCCCCCTTCTCCATTCCCACTAATCCCAACCCAAATTCCACAAGGTTCAAGCTACACCCTCCCCTACTCTTCTTCACTTCTCACCATCTTCTCTCACTATAGGTAAGGTTTTCTTTTTGCCATTTTTTTGTGCATATTTTCGTTTTAATTTCTTAATTATGTAGTAGCTTTTTATTCTCTTTTCTTAGAAGTAATTTGTAGTGTGTGTGTAGTGCTCGTAGGCTCTGATGTGTGTGGAGTTGTATATCTTAACTTAGTTGGGTGAATTTGGGGAAATTGTGGTGGTAATTGGGTTACAACATATTTAATTGGGAGTTCCGGTATATAATGCCCACAAGGTGTTTGTTTAAATGACACAGTGAGTGTAAATGGTAATTGTGACCAATTATGCGGGTGAAATCTGAGTAACCGCAGTTGAGTCACACCTTTTGTGTTGTGCTAATGCTATTCCTATTCCAGGTACTATGGCACCATCCAGGAAATGCCGCACCACCGGTGCTTCATCCAGCGGTCAAGCTGGATCATCCAAGGCGCACGGGTCAGCTCCTGCTCGTCTTTTTGATAGTAACAGGTTCGTCTTTGCCAAGGCTCAAGACCGCTTTGCTGATAAGGCCCCTAAGAAACCAATACCGGAGAGGGGCATCGATATAGGGTCGCTCCAGCTGGGCTTCTCTAATTTGTATAATGAGTTGGTAAGGCGGGGGCTACAAATCTTCTTTGAAGAGCCGGACGAGAGGAATGTGATGGTTGTCCGTGAATTCTATGCCAATGTAAAAGAACATGTGAATGGCGTAGTAACAAAGCGCAGGAAGGTCGTGGATGCCTCTGTTGAGGCTATTCGGAGAATATACCAGCTGTCCCCTCCTGTGGATAAGTATGAAGACTATTATGAACTGTATGGCAGAAAATACACCCAGTGGGAGAGGTTCTTTGCAACCATCTGTGTACCCGGCAAGGAAATTGTATGGATGAAGTATGGGAAGAAGTTTCACTTCGCGGCGCTCACCTCTGAAGGGAAGTGTTGGTTGTATGTCATCAACAACCGCCTGATCCCGTCTTCCAACACCACGGAGGTGAATGCTCCTCGAGCTGCTCTAATTTGGTGCTTTATGAGTGGTCACAACTTTGACGTGGCCAAGCTGATTCACGAGGAGATGTTCACCCGTTGTCCGGTGAAGAGGTATGGGTTCTTCTTCCCTTCCTTAGTCACTAGGCTTTGCCGGGCCGCTCGGGTGCAGGAGAATTTGAATGTGGATGGGATAGTGTCAAAAGACTCCACGTTCCGAGCTGATAAGGTAACTACTGGAAAGGAGCCTGTGGCAGCTGGTGGTGATGATAGTGTTGAATCTGATGACTCTGAGGAAGGGGAGGATGAACAGGAGGAAGTAAGGTCCGAGTCACCAGCCCATGAGCAGATTGCAGAGGCTACAAGACCATTTGGGGCTGCTCGGGTTACCCGGTTTACAGCCTTAGAGCACGAGGTGGCAGGATTGCGTACCTCGGTTGCTAACTTAGGTACCCGTGTTGATGCGGTGGCTGCCCAGTAGGTGAAATCGGAGAAGAAAATATTGGGCTGGCTGCAAGCTCTGGGTCGTACATGCAATCTGAACCCGGAGATGGTCTCCGATCAAGAGTGATCAATCAGGGAAGTTCCTTTACCTCACTGTTCTTTATTTTGTATTCCATGAGGACATGTCTTCCTTTTAAGTGTGGGGTGGGGGATACTTCAATGTATGTGTATATATGTAAGAAATTGACTGTTTTATGCTTTTTCTATTTTTCTTGATTGTTGTATGTCTTCTTTGTTTTGTGGATTTGAGTAGCAGTCAAATTAGGTAAGTCGACTTGTCTCGACGACGGATCTCTTTCGACGGGGTTCTTGAGGGTATAAGTTGACGAAAAGAAAAAAAACAGAAATATGTTGAGGGAAGTAAGTCTAAAGAAAATACCAAAAAAAAAAATTTTATTTTATTTTAGGTAATGTAGTAACTCCCCCTTGGTTTTTCTTTGGGCCGCGGTTCTTTTCCAAGGGTTTTGCTTGAACCCGGTGTAGTTAGTTTTTGTTTATTTTGTTTTTAGTTTTTCGTTTGTACTTATGGGCGATGAGCTGAAATAGGAAAAGAAGCCCTTGGCGTTGATACACCTAAACACCATAGACACTAGAGTGTGACACTTAGTCTCAGTGGTTGATTCTTGTTAGAGTGCCTTAAATTGTATGTTTGTAACTGACTTGAGTACTTAAAGGAGAGTGTCTTGATAAGCCAATCTGCAGTGAGTCATGTGCCATGTGTGTGAGTTGTATTGTATTCTATGCTCTGCACTTGATGCCTAGAACTTGCCTTGTGTGTTTGCAAAGCGAAAAAGTAGCTTTATTCAGTCTTAGAAGTGATATAGGCATTTCTTTGTTAAGCCAGATATATAAAGTAGACCCACCTAAATGCGATACATCGTAGTTAACCCCGTGAGCCTATAAGCCTGTTCTTTGGCAACCACATTACAAACTTTACCCAATTGTTTGAACGGCCTATCTGTTTGAACCTCTTTACCTTCCATGAGCACTTGAATGGTTATGAAATATGCAAAAATTAAAGTGTGGGGTGGTGGTTTGGTTTTTGAGTGAAACCAATGAAATAGAGAAAAAGGTACAGTATTTTGAAAAATAAAAGAATAAGAGCCACTTAAAAAAAAAGAAGAAAAAAAGAGAGTAAATAAATGTAGTACTTGATAAGTGGTGACTTGATATAATTGCACCTAATGGAGTTTGGGGTGTTATAAATGGAAGTATGGTGGAATGTCTGGTCTGACATAAGTATGGTTTTGAATGCGAAGGTGATTGTATTAAAAGTGCCTAGGGAGGTTAGTCACTATATCTAAATATATCCTACCCGTCCCTTAGCCTACATTACAACCAAATGAAGTCCTAATTAATCTTAGACTGAATGGGCTCGATTAATAGATTAGTACACTACGGGCAAGCCTACGGTGCATCTGTGTGGCATGTGAATTTTCTTTCTAAGAGTGAGCGAATTTTGTCTATCTAAGTTCTTAATTGTTCTTAATATTATTATTTGTGGAACTACTCTCTTGTGTGATGTGAGTGCATGTGATTCACGAAGGAAAGGTAAGTCTTGACCTCTGTATAGAGTAATTTGAGTAAGTATGAATATTGCACGGCACGTGAGAGTCGACTCCTGAGGCAAAGATGGTACACTACTAGACGTAACTTTGGTGATATGTTCTTGGTGTGATACGTTAGGGAAAAGCTTAGTGAATGAACCTTTATAGAGTATGGTGGATTGCTCGGGGACTAGCAATGATTTAAGTGTGGGGTGTTGATAATAGGCTAGATTCATGTAGTTTGGCGACTATTTATGCCCCAACTTGACTATGCTTCACCGTTCTAAGAAGGTTAAATGACGATAAAATGGCTCTAATTGTTAATTTCATGTTTTGCAGGAGCAAGTTGTGCTTATGACTTACCTAGGACAGTGTTCGGAGCTAAATTAAAGCAAGGGAAGCCCCTCGGAGCCGAGTACGTGTGAAAGAAGAAAGAAAAGAAGAGAAAAAAGGTTGATTCACTCTAGTGTGGCCTTAGCGCGACCGCGCTAGAGCAGGAAATCGAGGCAAAACACTCAACTATATGCGCGGCCACTAGCGCGGTTTGAGCGCGGCCGCGCTAGTCCAATCCGGAGCGCAGAAGTTCAGGGGTAAACTTAGAAGTTTGGAGGTAATTCCATTTAACCTATAAGAGGTCCAGCTCGCCCAAAAAGACATTATCAAGGTTTTTATAGCTTAGTTGAAGGCAAGAAGAGGAAAGAGGCAAGGAGGATAATTCGACATCGAGTTCTACCTTTCTTCCTTTTGTATTTATCATTCATGGTGAATTTTGCTGTTGTTATTACGAACACGATTATGAGTAGCTAATTATTTAATCTAGGGTTTTGATGGAACCTGTTGAAGGATGAACTTCGTGTTGTGTTAATATAGTTTGCCCAGTTTAATCTCTATTTGTTCAACTACGTTCTTGTTGTAGTTAATTGATAGGATCCTCAATTAGCTGTGCTTATTTAGTATGTATTACTCGGGAGAGAGTGCATATTTAGGTAGTTGTTGAACAACATCACTCCCAAAGTATATGAGGGATCAATAACTGAGGGTTTTAAAGGTGGGATTAGGGATAACAAAACCTTGGGTGCGATCTAAAGTGAGCTGTAATAAAAGTCAGCTAGCGTAACTCGGGAGAGTGCGTCTAGTAAATTGTCGTAATTACTTGGGAGAGATTTACGGTAGTAAGAGTGCTCATGATCGATATAGACGATTAGGCAATTCTATGCAAAACATAACAGGAAGGGATTCCATCAATAGGGGAAATCACAACCTTAGATCCTTCTCTTATTTGTTTACAACTCAGTCATAGTTAGCATTTAGTTTACTTAACTTCATTCAGTTATAATTAGTAAAAATATCACCAATTATTATTCAAAATATCTGGAAAGCTGATTACGAAGAATTCAGTAAGTCAGACAAAAGTAATCGGTAGGTTAATTCCCTGTGGGATTCGACTCTGAGCTAAACACTCGGATTATATTTGCAACGACCGATTATCCTTTTTACAAGGCATAGTTGGGCGTGATCAAATATCGAACCATAATTCATAAATACCGTACCAAAGTATCGAATGCCCACCCCGAGTTCGAATTTTGGGATCAAACGCTTTTTAATAAACTCATAATTGCGGGAATTACACATCATTTTGTTCTCGGAAAAAAAAGGAGATATCCTTTTTATAGGGAGCACATTATCTCCCTTAATGAGTTAATCGAATGCGAATTTAGATTAATTGAGATAATGAGCTTTGAATAATCAACTATAAAACTATTTAAAAATGGGCGTAATGGCTTCTGGGCCATTTAAACTTGCACCGGATTTTAAAGCCGATACATGAACTTTTAATTTTCCCATTAGCACCCAAACTCGATAAAAATACTTATAATAAACCCTCCCTCAGAGCGTGTATCTCAATTGCCCGACGTGAATACCACGTCAGATACTAAGACCATTTAATGTTTGGCATTTGTAATATCTGGGTCCCATCCCTTTTAAAATTAATTTACCAAATTTTTAATTTTTTTTCTCTTTCCTTTCTTCTTCACCATAGCTCCTCCAAAACCTTCCCTTCCCCAACCACTATTTCCAATGGTAAAAATTCAAATATGATCAATTCATATCATAGTATATATCTTAACCGAACCTCAATCTTGAAATTAGTCCAAACAAGCCATTAGATCTTCTAAAAAAAAATATCAAAACCGTTTCGACAAGGTTTCTATCGGAAAAAATGGCATCTCGGTGGCACTCGTCAAAATCAAAATTAACAGACCTCCTTGAACACCTATTACTTCCCACCCTGAAAATTTCCAGTAATTTCGTAGTCTCAACCGGCCAAAGAAGATCGCCGGAAACGCTGTCACCACCATACCTGTCGTTAGAAAATGAGATAGACTAACCAATGCTAAAATGATTAGTTTGTGGAGAAATGAAGACTGGTCAAGGGATTGTTCCATGTCCCAATGAAGAGAAAGGAGGTGGGGGTGAGGGATCGGGAAGAACTATGGAGAAAGAAATTGGGGGGGGGGGGGGGGGGTGTAAGGAAGAAGATAAGAAAGGGGTTACGGGAAGGGATTTAGGTTCCAGGACTTCTTTTATTTTTTATTTGTTTGTCTTTTATTTACTTTTCCTTTTTCTTATTCAGATTTAATATTTTTAAGTTCAGTAATTGGAGCGACGCTCTTTTTTTGCGTGATTAACACGCACCTTGACCACGTCAGTTGTGTTGCTGCCACGTAAGCATAGTCAAAGGTCAAAGGTGTTCACTTATAAGTAATTGATTGAGTTGAAGTGTTAAAATGAAAAAATCGAAAGTTCATATATCGTCTTTAAAATCCGGTGCAAGTTTAGATGGCCAAGAAGCCATTTCGCCTAAAAAATAAAAGCGAGAGAATATATGTACTTCTAGTAGAATCTTACTTTTTCTTTATTAAAATGGAGATTGAAAAAGAAGAAAGGTACAGGTGCACTTTTATTCACTATCGCATAGGAATTGGAGGAACAAACTGGTATGCTCAAGAGTCATTTTTGGTAGTTCTATGTGCCAATTAAATTGAAAAATAAAGATCGATTTTTTTTTATTTTTCTTCACTCCCATGCGTCTAAAGAAAGTGTAGTCATGCTCTTCATCGCGTCAACATCTAAAGGTTTAAGACTTCGATTTATCAAACGGATAATTAGGACAAAAAATAATTCAGGTGCGCATCGAAAAAACAGTGCCTAAGTTCAGAAGGTCCCGAACGATTATGCCTTCTTTAGTTGGTGTATTTAGTATTAACCCTTCTGTGGTTCTGTTATTAATGGAACTTCGAGCTTGCATCGATCATTAATGGTAAGCTTTTTAATTTGATGAGTTTCCAAATTACTGAATAAACTACAAAATAACTTACAAAAAGTAACAATGACGAAGCAACAAAATTTAAAATCAGGTTAGTACATACAAAAAAGGAAGAAAAAGAAAGGAAAAAGTAAAGAAACAAAAAATCCATGCTTAAATCTCAACTGGAAAGAGGCCTAGCTTTTTGTTAGCTCTTTGCACAGTAAACTGCAGTTACAACATGTTTGGATGGTTGTTACGTATTGTGTCGTATCGATTTGTTACCTAAAATATAATTTTTGTTTTGATCGTTACTTAAATTTCATTGTATTGTATCGTTAAACCTGTCGTTAAATGACGACGAAAAGTACCACTTTATGTAACGATCAATTTGGTGTCGCTGCGTCGTTACCTTGTCTTTTTCTCTCATCTTGCCCTTTATTATTATTAAATAATCCTATTTTATCCTTTACCCTACCTTTTTATATAATAATTCTACCTTGTACCATTCTTTTTCTATGTAATAATGCAAGTTTATTCTTCATGTCACTGAGTGCGTGACATTATGAAACAATGGCAAATGATACATCTATCCAAACATTATATTCATCAAACGATACAGTACAATATAATACAATATGATATGATATATTATGAAACAATATATAACGACCATCCAAACAAGCTTTTAATAATTACTTGTGTTGCCTTTCTCTAAAAAACCAAGAAACTTTTGATCTGAAATCAACTGTCACTTATTTTTTCTTGCCAAAGTGGGACAAAATGCTTCTTTCTGTCTGTTGAATTTTCAAACCACAATAGAAAAGTATGAACAAAAACCTTTACCTTGTAAACTGATAACAAAACCAGTATTAACATCTTCACCAAGCTTAGAAACACCATCTGTGGATAATTGAGGGACCATATTCATCATACACGCCTTTTGCTAAACACATCTGCATATGCAACATATGGATCTTAGTGCTAAACCAATTATTTGAGACTTACACGTAATTGATTTGATTTATTGATCAGTCAAATAAAAAGGCGAGGAGAAACTAACTTGTTTGAAAGTAGTGAGGGAAGCTAGAATTGATCCTCTTATCCAGGCACTGTACTTCCTCTCGGGTGGTGCAATCACCTTGATCTTCGTGTTGCTCGGAGCAAGAGCAGTTATTTCCTTGCTCGTACGTTCTGCTATGCCAGGAAACATAGTCGAGCCACCACTAAGCACAATGTTTGTGAATAAATTTTTCCTAATATCAACAACGCATCTCATGATTGAGTTGTAGATTTTTTCATGAATTCCTGTCGTGTCCTTTCCAACCAATGATGGTCGAAAGAGGACTTCAGGACACCGAAACCTTTCAGAACCATGAGCTAAGACATCAGGGCAACCTGACCCCTCGGAACCAAGAGCGAAGCATTGTTCATCAGGAAGCACATAGCCGTTTGCAGATGATGAGCTATATCCTTTTGCCTTGTCAATCTCCTGTTCAAAATCCAATGCAATATAAGTAATCATCTCCTTTAATTGACGAACAATTTCTAAAGCACCGGCACATCTAAATTGGTAACCAGTAACCACTCTCCTCGAGAATCTTCATAAGATATTCTGTAAGATCACGGCCACCAAGACCTAATCGCGAGATAGCATGAGGAAGCGCATGTCCCTCATAAATAGGGACAGCGTGGCTCACAGTAGAACCAGAATCAAGCACAATACCTTGTCGAAGAACAACAAACGAATTAGTGACCAATTAAAACTGTAAGGAACCAGCATATGCTGGTATTCTTCTGCTGCTTACCAGTTGTATAACCGCTAGCAAACAGAGGAAGAATGGCCTGGATTGCAACATACATGGCTGGCACATTGAATGATTCAAATATGATTTGAGTCATTTTCTCTCGATTTGCCTTGGGTTTAAATGGTGCATCAGTCAGAAGAACGGGATGCTCCTCGGGAGCAACAGCGAGCTCATTGTAAAATGTATGGTGCCAGATTTTCTCCATATCATCCCGGTCTCTTATGATACCATCTTCAATTGGATATCTCGGAGAAAAGTAAAATCTTCTATACCGAGCTTCCTCACCAATATAGGCATCTTTTTGTCCCATTCCAAATATGACGCCAGTGTGACGAGGACGAGCAATTATACTTGGAAAAACGGCCCTAGGAGAATCATCTCCAGCAAAGCCAACCTAAAGAAACAAACTACGCAGTTATTATTCATTAGTAGGTCACATTAGGAGCAATGTAATCAGAGGCGGACCCAGGATTTTAACGCAACGGAGACACCAGTATTCTGCAAAACCAGTATTCCTCGAAGACTTTTAGTGTTCATGGTACCAATTTATTTGGATAAACCATTTCAAAACCGAAGTTATGGGGTCTGGTGACCCCTCAATGTTATACATAGGTCCACCTCTGAATGTAGTTAACACTATACATGGAGCTAAAATTATAAGCAGTTTTTTTTCTAACTAACCTTGCTCGTTACACTTCCGTTGTCAATAACAAGTGGTTGGATATCCTTCCCATCAGCCATCTTGTAAGTACTTCAAATAATTATTTTGCAAGTATAATTTAAGGTAACAAATCACTGGTACAACTACAGAGTCAAAGTGAAAATTGTTCACAAAATCAGCTCAGTCGAGAATTTCTTCCTTTATCTTTCATATTTCCAGCTATTCACATGCAAAAACTCGCAAAAGGAAGAAATTGGTGCGGTCGGAGTTCATTCAAGATATTTGAAGATATCTCACTCATGTTAAAAGCTCAACATATGGATTTTCCGAAATCCTAATTCTCCTTGCTGCCAATGAAAAGAAGAGCAAAATGCTGAAAATTAGCATGTTATAGTAATTCAACAATAAAATGTCCCGTCTCTAGACCAAGATATACTAGTGCACCTTTCACCATGAAACAGTTAGCTGCACAATTAATCTATACTTGAAGAAAATTCACATTCAGGAAAAAAAAAAAAAATGGTTGTTTAAGAATCACTCAACTTAAGAAAACATGAAGAGCAAAGAGCTGCAGACAAGCAAAGTGCTATGTATGGTAATACAACAACAACAACAACAATAAATCTAGTGTAGTTCCACAAGTAGGATTTGAGGAGGGGTAGTGTGTACACACACTTTCCCTCTAACTCAGGTAGAGATGCTATTTCCGATAAACCATCAGCTCAAAAAACGAGAACATGACCCTTGAAAGGAAGGTGTTTAAGGTCGAAGATTGGATAGTAGGTTAGGTAGTCTAGATTATTCATACCGGTAGTGTTAGTACGTACTTTCGCATTTGGTTGGTATTAGGTTTCTTTGAATACCTGTCGTTTTTGGCACTTCGATCATCTTACTATCTTGTTATGTATGCTGCTTTTACATGATTTTTCGGTGTTGTCCCGTCTTGTTTTCTTGTTATTATTGTGGTACCTATGCTTTTCTAAGCCGAGGGTCTATGGAAAACAGCGCCTTTACCTCCACAAGGTAGGGGTAAGGTCTGCGTACATACTATTCTCCCCAGACCCCACTATGTGAGATTATACTGGGTATGTTGTTGTTGTTATTGTAGTATAATAACACTTCACTATAGCAACCAAAAATATCGGAACGTCGAGAGGTTTGACTGTATGTATATAGACGAGCCCACTTTTACGTTCTATATAGAACCAAATGTCAAACATCAAACATATAAAAGAACTAAATCAAGAAAAGGCAAATGAATGGCATAAAGCAACAGTAATCATAAAGAATATGAAAATTCTACTGATGCCATCTGATACAGTTCCAGTTTTAATTTAAACACAAATAAGCACAAGGAAACAATCAATAACACGTTGTTTTTTTTGACAATTTTCATGATCAACAAGGTATAGACAATTTCGTTCGATTAACAAATGTTCAAACAAATTTGGATCAGAACCACAGGAAATCATCCTACCAAAAAACTGAATAAAACCAGGATTAGTAAAAATAAATTTGCAGCAAAACAAGTGCCAAGCACATAGCCCATCAACTGAATACAAATGAAACAAAGACAAATACATTAATGAGAGAGGTATTGGATGTCAGATACCAAATAATTATTAAAAAAGAAAAAAGAAGAAGAAACGGAGACAAACCAAATTCAAGACCGAGTTACACATGGAATCTGATCGATCAGCAAATAGAATTGAAGTTTATGTTGATGAAATCGATAACGAAAGTTAGGAAAAGATTAAAAAAACACGTGTGCATACATCTAGAATTTACACAAAACCAATGGATTATTCTCCATATAGATAGATTTACATAGTTTATTTAATAAATACACAGACTATTGACGCAGTAGATAACTGTAAATGCACATAAAACGGATATTTTGAAGACAAATTTTCAGAAACCACTATATTTTAGCGATTATTAGCTTGCTATAGTTACCATTTACTAAATTGCTATAGATGAATATAGTAGCAAAACTCGGCGAAAAACAGGGGAATCCAGCTAAGCAGAGAATGTATTCGACTGTATTCGCGAGTTGTATTAGTGAATACAGTAAATTTACGGGAAAAAGGGTCTTCAGCAGTTTAAAAATGGTAAGTAAATCAATTAACGCAATAGACTCCTAATATAACTAACAAACTCAATTATAATACACAAAATTTGTATTTCCAGTTATAGAAAAGATTCTCAACCGAAAAAGACCCCAAAAAATAGAGCAATCTTCAGAGATTCAATCCATCCTTTCTTTTTTTAATGGTATCTTTACTAAAATATTTTTTAGTGGTATCTTTACAAATAGAATTATATATTGAAATTATATAATTACATTGAATACAGTTAAATACATAAAAATACATTGAATACATGAAGTATAGCAGGTCATCTATAGTGCAAAAACATATGAACGCATACTACAGATACATTTGAATACATATATACATCTGAATACATAAATTATATTAATTAAAAAAACATATGAATACATTCATGGAATACAGCGAGACAGTGAATACAATGAAATACATGGAATACAACGAGATACATTGAAATACAATGAAAAAAATGATAGTGAATACAATGAAATACATGGAATACAGCGAGATACATTGAAATACAATGGAAAAAAAAGGTAACAGACTCATCAAGTTACTCGGCCCCAAACTCCATCCCCAATCCACCGATATCCAGGCCATCGCCATGTGGGGCATTGCCGCCTGTTAAATGAATACAGTTGTTGAAGAAGCACCAGTTTAAAGGATCAAACGGAAACTAGAGACAGAACTTCTTCAGATCTCACAAGGCAAACATGAACAATCAATGCAAAATTTAAGAAAATTTAGAATGTGTAACACAACTGTGTGAAGAAAATTGTCGGGGTGACACAACAAGAAAGGGGGGAAGTGGTCACCAGCCGGATTTGTCGTTGGCGGAACACAAATCCTGCTAGGGTTTCTAAAATCAGGGGAGGTAAAAACTGGGGGGAAAAGAGAAGAAAGAGGAAAGAGAAAGGAGGAGAGAGGAGAGAGATAAATAATATATAACATATTTAATGGCTTAAAGGTAGAAAGTGGTCATAAATATATATTTTACTATAAAAATTAAAAGGTAGCTATAGGAGATAATTTTTTAAAAGGATATTTATTTATAATAAAGCAGGTATCAACATTTGGTATATGAGGTAAATTTTCCTATTTTGAATCGTATCATTATTGTTCTTGGACCAATTCTTTGTTTCCTTTTGGGCCTTCTTCTCCCTTTTGAAATTGGGAAATATACGCCCACTATAACACTTATAACACCATATCCTGCTTTATAAATTGGGATTTTTTTTCTTTCAATACATTATTTGAAATATTATTATGAAAAATATTCAAATTTTTATATTTATCCGACCTAAACACGTTTTAACTACAAATTATATACATTCCACTTTAAAAAACTCACAATCTATTATTAGTGTATTCAATCAAGGGATTTAGTTATACCATTTCCCTTTTTCTCTCCTCTCTCCCCTCAGATCTTCCACCCTTTTCAAGATATTACTCTAGGAGATTGAAAACTTTTTAAATCTCGACACCAAAATTTTAATCTATTTCAAAGTACTAGTAATATTAATTATATTCTGAAAAGAGAGTAAAAAAAAATGCGTTTCCTTTCGGTTAGTTTCCCTTTCTTCTATATTTTTCTTTTAATCTTCTGATGTGAAGATGTTCTTTTTTTTTTAAGAAAGTGAGATTTCTCATTTCCCCTTTGTCACGCATAATCACTGATGCCATACAGTCCCATTAAAGTGGAACTATCAAATAAATTCAAGTGTCTAAGGGTAGGGGCCATATTGGTTAGTCTTTCACTCTTGCCTGGAGAACAACTGAACAAAATCAATAATAAGAGATATGCCCCCTATTTGTTTGATCATTTCTTTTCTTTTATCTTCCTTTGTTTTAAAATTAATAAATAAAAGTAGCAGTAGAATTTTTCGCATTTAATATTTGATATTTTTATACAAATTTTATACAATATGTCTTTTGTATATTTTGTATCTGATTTATACATCGTAAAAATAAATTTCATACAACTAATTATATATTATACAACTTATCTACAACTTTTATACATTATTTCTACATAGTTAAATACAACTACAATATCATTCAACTTAAATACTTTATACAATATGTCTTTTGTATCTGATTTATACATAGTAAATACAAATTTCATACAACTAATTATATATTATACAACTTATTTACAATTTATCTGTCACGACCCAAAATCCACTAAGGGTCGTGATGGCGCCGAACACCACTGTCAGGCAAGCCAACCAAAATACTTAATTAAATTCTCTTTTTAATACTCTTGAAATCTATGATTTTCCTCCAAATTTACCAAATAAAAGATGATCGCTTCAATTCAAATTAAATGATAGGCAATTAATACAAAATACTTTGTAACCATCCCAGAACCCGGTGTCACAAGTGCATGAGCAATTTCTAAGAATTTGAATAAAGTACAACAGCTGTCCGGAACACAATTGGACAGAAAGTAAATACAATTCTGAGAGAGAGAGACTATACTAGTTGCGGGTCGCCTCGAGGAAATACAGCTCACCTAGTCTCCGGGTTGCCCATGCTGCTACGCCCAATGGGCCAATAGAAATACTTGTACCTGTGCAATAAAATGCACAGCAAGTGTAGCATGAGTACGTAAACAACGTGTACTCAGTAAGTATTTCGCCTAATCTCGAAGAAGTAGAGACGAGATGACAACTTCAATACTTACTAATGGTCAAATAATAATGTTATTAAAGCGATGACTCACGAATTTATTAAGGACAGCAGTAGATTCAAATGAATTACTAAACAGGTAAAAGTTCCTTTTTATTAAAAGTCTCCGAATTCATAATCCATTAATTAACAATTATCTCAAGTCGGGGAGAGCAGATGGCAATATCAATAAATCTCAAGACAAGCAATTCAAACAGGCGCAACTCATGCCGAGGTCGTACGGCCCGATCCAACATAAATATAAAATGTGCACTGCCGAGGGTCGAGCGGCCCGAACCGTAGATGCATCTATTACCCCGCTCGCGAATCATACATGTGACGCGGTCAAATACATATAAACACAACAATCAGTCAATCATGAATTTATCAGGGAATAATTATCCAAGGAAAAGCCAATTCTCTTTTAACAATTCAAGAAAATGAAGGTAGATCTTTTTAGAAATTCACTTACTAATTCGACGTGATTTAAACAAATCAAACTGTCAATAAGATTACAAATATTCCAAGTATAACATACTTTTGGGTCCTAGACTACCCGGACTTAAACATAATAGTAGCTACGCACGGACTCTCGTCACCTCGTGCGTACGTAGCCCCCACAAATAGGAGCACATAACCAATTAACTTACCTATGGGGATAATTCC
This sequence comes from Nicotiana attenuata, assembly GCF_001879085.1. Taxonomy (NCBI): domain Eukaryota; kingdom Viridiplantae; phylum Streptophyta; class Magnoliopsida; order Solanales; family Solanaceae; genus Nicotiana; species Nicotiana attenuata. The sequence goes on from NW_017675052.1 coordinate 60,963, forward strand.
CTCTTACAAGGTTAGAAAGGAGACTCACCTCGCTCCGAAGATCCATATCTGGCCTTCCACGCCCTTCCGAAGACTCAAATTGATGCTACTTGCTCCGAAACTAGCCAATAGTTATTCAAATCCATTAGTATATGCTCGAGTGCTCATTACAATCCAATTTATAATAATTCCTAACCCCGATCGAAAAGTTGACAAAAATGCCCTCGGGCCCATGTGCCCGGATCCCGAAAATTTTCGAAGATTAAGCTTACCCATGACTCCACGAACTCAAATATATAATTTACTCTCAATTCATACCCAAAATCGTGGTCAAATTCCAAGAATATCAATTTTCTAGGTTTTCCTCAAACCCCCAAATTTCTACCAATTTTACATGCTAAAATCCATACATAATTAATATATTAACTCAAGATAGGTGGGATTAGCTTACGTTGTCGTTGATGATGAAAAATCCCACTTGAAGCTCTCCAAAATCGTCCACACCCAATGAAAAATGGGGGAAAATGACCAAACCCCCAAATTTCAAAAGAACCATTCTGTCTCCAGCACTCCCGCACCTGCGGTCCCTTGACCGCTCCTGCGGTTCCGCAGATGCGGCACTTCTACCGTTTCTGCGGATATCTCACCAGGCCCTCCCTTCCGTTTCTGCGATTCGACCGCCGCAGGTGCGGTCCCGCTTCTGCGGCTGCTTGACCGCATCTGCGGTCCCCTTCACTTCTGGTCCAAACCGTATCTGCGGCTTCTCTGGCCGCTTCTGCGGCTCCGCACCTGCGGCCCAATTCTTGCAGGTGCGGTTATACCAGCAACTTCAGCCTTCCATAAATTCCATTTTCGATCCGTTAACCACCCAGAATCCACCCGAGGCCCCCGGGACCCCAACCAATCATACCAACCAGTCCCAAAACACATTATGGACTTGCTCGAGGCCTCAAATCATATCAAACAATTCTAAAACCATGAATCGACCTCCAATCCAAGCTTTATGAACTTTAGAATTTCAAACTTCTACTTCCGATGTTTAAACCTATCAAATCACGTCCGATTGACTTCAAATTTAGCACACAAGTCATATTCAATATTACGGACCTACTCCAACTTTCGGAATCGGATTCCGACCCCAGTATCAAAAATTCCACCTCCGATCAAACTTCTCAAAAACCTTTAAATTTCTATCTTTAGCCAAATGACCCCAAAATGACCCACGGGCATCCGAATTCACTTCCAATCGCGCTCCCAACTCCAGAATGACCATACGGAGCTACTCCTAGACTTGGAATCCCAAACGGACATCAATAACACAGAAATGCACTTCAACCCAAACTTATGAAATTTCCTCCAAAATGCTAACTTCCACAATAGGCGCCAAAACATTCTCGGGTCATCCAAAACCTGATTCGGGCATACGCCCAAGTCCGAAATCATTATACGAACCTACTGGAACCTTCAGATCCCGATTCTGAGGTCGTTTACTCTGAAATCCCATCCTAGTCAATTCTCTTAACTTAGAGCTTTCGAAATGAGAATTTCCTCTCCAAGTCAACTCCGAGCTTCCCGAAATTCAATTCCGGCCACGCTTACAAGTTGTAATACTTAAAATGAAGCTGCTCATGGCCTCAAACTGTTGAACGGCGCGCTAGAGCTCAAAACGACCGGTCGGGTCGTTACATTATCTACAACTTTCATACATTATTTCTACCCAGTTAAATACAACTACAATATCATACAAAAATACAATTTTTATACAATATGTGTCACGACCCAACCCCGGTGGTGATGGCGCCCAACACACTGCTAGGCAAGCCCGACCATCTAGACAACCTTAACCGATTAATCACAGTGGATAAATAAATTTTCACAACTAAAATACCAAGTTAAATGCGGAAATCCGAAAATTAATTCAAACATTCGGAAAGCCCAAAATATAAAAATACTACTCAGCCCATAGAATCCGGTGTCACAAGTCTGAGCCTCTAATGCATGAGTATTAACCAACTACATATTGTTCTCTAAAAATGCGGGAATAAATAAATAAGATAGAAGGAAGATCAGGACTGCGAACGTCAATTTGCAGCTACCTTGAATCTCCCGAATGTGATGCTAGGCAGAGAAAGATCTCACTCAGCCTCAGTGGGTGCGCCTGAATCTGCACACAAGGTGCAGGGAGTAATGTGAGTACTCCCAACCCAGAAAGTAATAAACATAAATAAAGTCTGAAAATAAGAAATCCTAAATAGGCACAAAGTAAACCTATAAATACAGCAACATGAACCAGTAGCACTACACAGTAGAACAGTGAAGACAATTATAAAAACACCACAACAGATTAAGAATAAATGACAATTAAATATGCAATGCAACACATAAACCGGTACTCTCCAGTACCCGCTGCAGCGTGCAGCCTGCTCCATTTATTTATCGTCGACGGTGCTCACTGGGGGTGTGCAGACTCCGGGAGGGGCCCCTTACAGCCCAAGCGCAATAATAAGCCATATCGTGGCATCAAACAGGCCCTCGGCCTCGCATCAATATCATTATCATACCGCTGCGGCGTGCAACCCGATCCCATACTCAGTCCAAAATCACATAAGCCTCTCGGGCACAATAATATAAAAAAATATTCAGCCCAAACTTCATTTAAAAATATTAATTTAGTTTCTACTTTGAGAAAAATGGCTGAGTTTACAAAACAGTATTAAATACCAGGACTGAGTTCAATAACTATAATTATAGTAAGAAACCAGTAAAAACAATCCCTGAAGGATTCAAGTAGTTTGCACGAAGTCCAATTATGACAATTAATCCATTTTTATAAGGATATTACTAAGCTACAATCAATTAGGTAGTAATTTTATTAAGCGGGACGGACCAAGTCACGATCCCCGACGGTGCTCTACCCCACGCCCGTTATCCGGCGTGCAAGTCACCTCAACATAGCACTACGTTATGCAAATTCGGGGTTTCAAACCCTCAACACAGCATTTACATTTATTACTAACCTCAAACCGGCCAAAATCCTAGCTCGCTATGCCTTTGCCTCTCAAATCGACCTCCTCGTGCGTCAAATTTGACCAAAACCATAACGAATACGTCACATTATGCTATAGGAACAATACCCAGGCGAAAACAATCGAAAAATAACTGAAATCTCGAAATTAGCAAAACCCGAGCCCCGGACCCACTTCTCAAAACTCAGAAATTTTCACATCAATGGATTCCTTATCTCGCCACGAGTCTATACATATCAAAATCACAAGAATCGAAGTCCATTTGACCCCTCAAATCCCTAATTTAAGCTCTCTTAGGTTCAAGCCCTAAACCACCATTTTTTGACCTTTAATTCCTTGAGTTTTCAGTTCTAATCCATGTATTTACACCATAAAATTATTTTCTAAGTCCAAGAATTCATACCTGATCAAAGCTCTCGAAACCCTCTTCGAAATCGCCCAAAAACATCTCCAAGTCCGAAGTGCAATATGAAACCCTTTCAAAATTTCGCGAAGGTGAATAATTAATGAATCTGTCCAGTCATCTCGCTTCTGCGGTCCAATTGTCGCTTCTGCGACTTCCGCTTCTGCGGCCTTCTTCTGCTTTGCGGAAATTCCCAAAGTCCCAAGGCCCGCTTCTGCGACCTCATTCCCGCATCTGCGTCTTCACAGATGCGGCTCCTCCAAAATAACACCCAGGCCAAATATCGCTTCTGCGATCCTCCCTTCGCTTCTGTGCAACTGCACCTGCGGTCCCATAACCGCAGGTGCGAAGATACCAGATACCAGCAGTCCTTTAACATGCAAAAATTCCAAAACTCTCCGTTTAACCATCCGATCTCACCCCGAGGCCCCCGGGACCTCAACCAAAAACACAAACATGATCCAATGTCTTATTCAAACTTGCTCCAATCATCAAAACACCACGATTAACACTAAAACCATCAAAACGCTAAAACCATCAAATTACATCAAATCCAAGCCTAAGTTCTTCAAATTCTTCCGAAACTCGCATTCGATCAAAAACCAACCAAATCACCTCCGAATCACCTGAAATTTTGCACACATATCCCAAATCACATGACGAAGCTACAGCAACTCTCGGAATTTCACTCCGACCCTCGAATCAAAATCTCACCTATCAACCGGAAATCGCCAAAATACTAATTTCGCCAATTCAAGCCTAATTCTACACCGGACCTCCAAATTACTTCCGGTCACACTCCTAAGTCACAAATCATCCCCCGAAGCTAACCAAATCATTGAAATTCATATCCGAGCCCTCTAACACATAAGTCAACGTCCGGTTGACTTTTCCAACTTAAGCCTTCTTAAAAGAGACTAAGTGTCTCATTTCTTATCAAACCACTCCAAACCAACTCGATCACATAAGATACGGATAATGAAGCATAAAGAAGATGAAAATGGGGAAAACGGAGCGGTTCTCATGAGACGTCGGGTCGGGTCGTCACAATATGTCTTTCGTATATATTTTATATTTGATTTGTATATATCTTGTATCTGATTTGTATATATTTTGTTTGTGGTGTGTGCTTCTTCCTCTCTAAAATTTCAATAAAAACTTACTCTCTTAATACAATTTTGATACATATCAACAACTTTATGTAAAAAGATAGTATTGATAACTTCAATACAAATTTTATACAACGATTCTTACATTATACAATTATTTTCAACTTTCATACAACATTCAAATATATATATATATATATATATATATATATATATATATATATATATTTTACAACAGAATATAATTTACATACGCCTTAGAGGATTGAGCTATTTGAGAGCACCGCACTGCGATTGAATGGCGGATTTCAATGATGAAGAGAAAAGTATAGTTCTCTTTTCATTTGAAAGGGGAATGGATGTCTTATTGAGAATGATTACGGAAGAACCTTTTCATAGAGGAGAGCGATAGGCCGGTTTGAAGAGCAAGCTTGAAAATAAATGGAGAGGTCATTCATTCATAGCAGAAAAAGCGCTCACTCACTCGTATCTGAAAAGGCAGGCGGGGGGCTCTCTATCCTTAAGATAAGATTTTTTTCATTCTTAAAAGCCTTCTTTCATAGATAATCAGTAGTATTCCTCTCGCTAGCTATTCTGAGTAAGAGGGGGAGGACTTGATGTGACTACTATTAGACCTCCAACCCCGAGAGACTCTACAATCATTATGAGCGGATAACCCTTTTCCTTCCCTTCTATAGAGAGGTTGCCCCTTTCTCCCCGGGTAGTTCATTTTTTATACTACAACTTTACATCAATTTCGTAAGTATATTGTATGTCATGTGTTCTTCTTCTTCTTCTTCTTCTTCTTCGAGTTTCGATCTAAGATTCAGCCAAAATCAAGTCTAATCTTCACCAAAAACCCTCAAAATTGAGATATAAACTCCAAAAAAATTCCCAATTGTTTGCAACAACACCCAATCCAAACAAATAATGGATTTTGAAAATTCAAATTCGAATTCAAAGCTTCAAAGCTTTTTAATGGATGTCAATGGTGGAGAGTCAAACACCTTCAAATTTTACTGATTGACAATTTCAATTTTAACACCAATTATACAACATTATTGGAATTTGAACACCAATTGTGCAACACCTTCAGCTCTACATTCCTGGAATTTCAATAAACGTGGAATTGCTGCTCTCTTTCCCATTGCTCTACATTACTGGAATGAGGGATTGAGAGAGAGAGAGAGAGAGAGAGAGAGAGAGAGAGAGAGAGAGAGAGAGAGACGTAGAAAGAGAGCAGGAGAAAGAGAGAGAGAGCAGGAGGGAGAGAGAACATATAAAGGGATACTCATTTAATTCCTAAAGTGTATATAATTGGTAAATTGTATATGCCTATGTAATTAAATTGAAAACTTGAATAGGGAGGGTGATAAAGTTTCAAATAGTGTATAGGTAGGTAAAAATTCTTTATAAATTTATTTTACCTTGTATACCTACTTTATAAGTTTTTATGAATTAGAATATTGTATTTTGTTTGGTTTGAATATGATATTCAAATTAGAATATTATGTTATATTTGAATTGAATATTGTGAATTAAATTAGAATATGACGATATATTTGATTTGAATGAAAATTGTATTCCAAATTAGACTATTATCGCATATTTAGTTTGATTATTGTATTTCAAATTAGAATAATGTAGTATGTTTGGTTTGAATATTATATCCAAATTAGAAAATTATAGTATGTTTTGGTATGAATATTGTATTTTAAAATATTGTGGTATAGTTACTTTGAATATCGTATTCCAAACTAGAATACTATATATTTGGTTTGAATATCATATTTCAAATTAAAATATTATGGTATATTTGGTTTGAATATTATATTTCAAATTAGAATATTATGGTATGTTTACTTTAAATACTGTATTTCAAATTTATGTTTAGTTTGAAATTATATTTAAAAATAGAATATGTGATAATTTTGGTTTGAATATTATATTTTCATTAAATAATGTGGTATTTTTTCTCTTAAAGATTCAAGTTTGCCTTTAAATTTGCTCTAATTGTTGAGGTCAAATCTATCCTTATCCAAGAGATAGAAATTTATACAAAGGAATCCAAAAATATCATACTAGGATTTGAACCTACTTCCAAAAATAATTTTAGAACCTCCTTTACCATTTTACTACAAGTTCTCCTAGTGTCAAAGATATTCAATAGATTGTATATGACCAAAAAGACTAGCTTTATGCCTTATTTATACAATATAATTCTTTTAACGAATGAAATTCCATTAAACTCCTTCCTTTAATTTACCCTTTTGGTTCCTGGTTCATTGTTATTTTCTTGTTTTAGTATGTAAATTATTTTCATTGGAACATATAAGATAACAACCTAGAGTTTAAGTTCATTTTGAGCTAAAATTATCCCTGGATCACTTTGGCATCTTTAAGAACGATAGTATTTGATGTCTTTGATATCTTTGTGATCGAATATTCTTTATAAAATTTCGAGATTCTAAACCATAAGTGGAACCAATAAATTGGACAAGTTCTGGAAACTTTATTCAGCTAATTAATTCGATTAGTTTCCTCCAAAAAAAAAAACATGATCGATGCCTTGGTGAGTGGTAGAGATATAAAAAGGACAGTACAGAGCACAAAACATTCCGCGTTCATACAGGATTCAGATAAAGACCGCATCCAACTCCAAGGGTAGAGATATGTATAGTAGTATAAATCTTAGATCCAAAATTATTGGTCATAAACACGTAGATCCAACTCAAAGTTGATCTGATCATTAACAAGAATAAGCCAACAACGTAACTAAATTATAATGGTAGAACATTTGTTGCATACAAGTATTAATTCAAAGAAGATAAATGAATGAATTGGTCTGCCTCCTCATATACATGTCATTGATTTGTCACCATGTAGTGCCCATTCTTTAGATTTTGAAATTACAACGATGATTTAATGGCTTACTTTCTTATTATAAATATTAATAATCAAATAACCTCCTAAACAAATGACAAATTCATAACGACTTCGACAAATTTTTTAAATATATAAGTGTTTATATGTTAAAAATAATCATATGTTTTGCTTGGAACCCTTAAGATCAAAGGTCTGACTGGGATGCTGGTTGACCAATTCGCTCATGTAACCGGCTAGTTTCAAATACTGGGTTCATCTCTGGTCAAAATATATACATATGTGTGAAAAACGAGTATAAATTAAATTATACAAATGTATATATTTTAATACTTATTCTTTTAATTTAGGACTCACAAGGTTTAAATTCTCGATCTGCCGCTGCATAGAAAAATTCACTGGTGAAAATATAAACATAATTAATGAACTTGATCACCAATCTCAAAATAAGTTCTCGTTTCAATTTACAGTACTTAGTTTAATGATGTTACACATTAAGGTTGTCTTTTCTTAACAACGTACTTTTTATTTTATTTTCCTTTGTGATGAATGAAAGTTTGAAACATGTCCACGTCTTTGTCAACAGCCCCTCACGATCTATATACTTCTTTATAACAAAATCTAGGTTGATTTCTGCTTATAAAACTATTAAATCATGTTTACAACAAGACTGAATAATTAAATACTAGTACAACATTTACTTTAATTAAGCAACTTGTTAGGATTATATAACTATTATATTCACGAAACCATTATTCATAAATATAATTATCGCCCATCACGATCTATATACTTCTTTATAACAATTATATCTAGACTTCTACTTATAAAACTATTCAATCATCCTTATAAAAAGACTAAAAAACTAAATACAGCATTTACTTTAAGCAACTTGTTAGGATAATGTAGTTATTATCTCCACAAAATCATAAATATTATTAAATGGAACCGAAAAATTAGACATGCATATTCACGACTGCCTGGTTTGATTTGAAATCCAAACAGTGATGAGTTCCTGGAAATTTTATTCTTTTTTTTGGTTTATCATCCGGTATTCGGTATCCATATTGGTGTCTGATAAAATCTGGATTCGCGCCGGAAAGACTCGCATTGGAGGTAAAGCGCTCCCTAACAAAGGCGACTCCATACCCAGGGTTTGAACCCGAGATCTTTAGTTAAGGATCAGAGGCGGATCCAAGATTTCAAAAGGGGCGAGGCGTAAACCTTGAGACATGGGGTGTAAGTCCCACGGATCTTTATTTTACTAATTTCAAGAATTTTAAAATAGTATAAAATAAAAAATAATTATAAAAATTACATCAAAATTATATTATAGCAAATAATCTATATATTTATAAATTATAAATCAACTATGAATAATACGAAAAGCATGACTTATATCATAATATGCAAATTAGCTGCAACGTCGTTACAACTCAAACATCAAAAGTAAAGTATTCGATAGGAAATCTTATATGTATCTCTTAAGGAGTAATGAATCTTGAAAGAATTTCGATATTATAATTTGATATTTTTCTTAAAATACTCCTTTTATTTAACATGCTTTCTATTTGAAAGAGAATTTATATAAAAATATAATTCATAATTTAAATATGATTCTCTGGCATCATTTATTTTTAAGTTTCAACAAGTTAATAAAGTGACACATAATTCACCATACAATACCATGAAAACCAATTATTTGTAAATAGTTACTAGCTAATAGTGAGCTATTAAATTAATAAGTATTGTATCTCGTAAACGTGAAAAAAAAAATATTTAGATAAATAATTATAAAAAAATTTATGGACTATTATATAGTAAAGACAAACAAAAGTTAATGAATAAATACTTTTTAAATGAAAGATTTATTTATAATTAACTATCATAGCAGCTTTAGTGGATAACGTGGAATAATTTTTATTTTAATTATGACATAAAATACTCTCAACTTAATGATTTATGATTAAGAAAAAAGTAAGTTTGAATAGTCAAATGATTTAAGAAAATTTGAGGATTTACAAGGTTAGTTACATACAATTGCACAAAGTTCTATTAGGTGAGCCCAGTACGCTGAGCGTTGGGCATGTACGGGTGTAAGCCTCGATGGCCGAGGCGTAAGTCTCACAGAACTAAGCCCCACTGATCACGTCCAACTATGCCTTCTAGAAAAGAACTCTGCGGACGTTGCAAATATAACCCGAGTATTACGCCCAGGGTCGAATCCACAGAGAGTTAACCTATCAACCGCTATCTTCAAACCCACCAAGTATTCAGCACCAGCTTCTCAAACATTCAAATTCTCAGTTGAGTATTCTTTAACAACTAGCTTGCAAGTAACTAAATGGCTGTAACTAAATTAATAAGGTTGTAAACAATTATGAGGAAAAGCTAAGGCAATGATTTCCCCTATTGATGGAATCCCTTCTGTTTATGCTCATACAAATTTACCCACACATCTCTATCAATCATGAACGCGAATCTTACCGCAAATCTCTCCCGAATAATCACAGTAATCTACTATTGCACTCTCCCGAGATACACTAACTTGCTTTATTTAATCACAATTCACTTTAGATTGCACCCAAGACTTCGTTATTCCTAATCCCGCCTTTAAACCCGCAATTATAGATTCCTCTATATCTAGGGTAATCCTAAATATGCACTCTTTTTCAAGTTATGCACACTAAATAGGTACAGCTAATTGAGGATCCTGTCAATTAACTACAACGAACACGAAGTTGAACAAATAAAGATTAAACTAGCAATTTGTATTCACATAAACAAGAAGTTCATCACCCAATAGGTTCCATCACAGCCTTAGACAAGGAATTTAGCTTCATAGAAGAGAGAGAGAGAG
>NW_017675052.1:73557-77319 GCF_001879085.1 Nicotiana attenuata
AACTCACACATATACAACATATTACTCTAATGATACAGCACAACAACATACATCTATATACATTACCATACACAGTCAGAGCAAGCTCCACCCCACACTTAAAACAATGGCATGTCCCCATGTCATCAAAATATAGTAAAGAACAGAAGGGTGAGAAAACTTCCCTGAAACTCAATCTGAGTCGGAGACGGTACTGGGGTCTACATGGCAGGCCCTCCCAACGCACGCAACCAAGCCATAAACTTGCTCTCAGATCTAGCTTGCCTCTGTGACATGGCGTCCAGCCGTGTGTGTAGACCATCCACCGAGGTGCGAAGATCCGCGACCTCGTCCTCCAAGGAGCGCAACATAGGCCGGGAGGACTGCGAGCGAGATAGGTCTGCTCCAGAATGAGAGCGCCAAGAGGGTCCAGCACTGTCTACAGACCGCCTAGATGGTGCCATAGGGACCAGATCGTCCTCCTCATCATCAATCTCAATGGTAGTGCGGGTGCCCCTGCCCACTCTGATACCGGAAGCTTTGAAGGCTGCTTTTGGAGGCAAGTCACCATCAGCAGGGTTGGTAGGGGTATTCCTCAGCAAGCATAGTGTGGTTACCAAAGAAGGGAAGTAGAATCCCTTAGACAGCAGCGGTCCCCGTAAGACCATTTCATCGCCAATTATCCGTGCTGCATCGAAATCTTTCCCTGTCACAAAGCACCAAGTCAACAGTGCCCTGTTGAAGTTCACGTCCGTTGAGTTGCTGGACGGTAGGAACCTACTACAGATAACCGTCAACCAACACTTAGCTAGGTGAGTGAAGGAGTTAGAGTTGAGGGTTATATCTTCCTTTAGCCAAATAGGTCGCCCCTCCGTGCAAAGCACATTTGTCATGACCTCCCATGTCACTCCGGGCCTGTCATGAAAGTAGTCAACATCGCTGGTGAATGGAGGTAACCTCAACACCCGGCGAATTGTTGGAATCTGAGCACTGACCACCGTACCCCGCACAATCAACTCCCTACCCAAATTCAATGGGCAGTTTGCATAAAATTCACGAACCAACATCTTGTTGACAGGTGCAGGGTCAGCAAAGAAGAACTCCATTTCCCGCCGCCGGATCTCTTCATACATCTCCACTTTTTCAATTCGGAGGGCAGCCCGATCAATCGGGATTTCCTGAATGAACGTTTTATTAGCTTTGGCACGGAAGTCATCCTCAGCCTGTTCCGATTGGAGTCTAGATTCATCATAAGCAGGTTGGTGGGAAGGACCGCCAGAGCGCCTGTGCCTTTTGGGAGCCATTAATCCTGAAAACAGTGAACAAACCATCAACCAATTGCAATAGCTAATGCCAATAAGATGGTTACTCAGACTTCACCACCCAATGACACCAGCTATAACAAACTCAACAACAGCTCCACCTTTGTCGTACCACATCTGGCAACATACACCCCACACTTATTCCATTCAATATTATCCCTTATATACAACACCACCAATAGACCAACACCATTCTCCAACAATTAGCACCTATGCTAACAAAACTACAACACAATTATCTTTTAAACCAACAAGTCACCATACAACAATAACCATCCTGTACAACACCCCAAACCTAAGTCGGGCTTAGAACACCCCCAAAAATAGACAACATAGTACCACCATTCTTGGGCAACACATGACCCAATACCATTATACACCATAAAACTAGTTTAGGTCTCCAAACCACCAAAACAATTTCACAATTATATTATAATGGAGACCCCAACTAATGTGGCACCAACAACCCCCCAAACATCAACTACAACAACAATAACCATAGTAATCATAAAAGAAAGCAAAAAAAAAAAATTGAAATTACTATACTAATCCTAACTAGGGTTCAACTACAATTACAATATTAACAAATTACACTACTTAGAAAATAAAGAAATAGAGAGAGAGAAGAAGAACTTACTTGAGTTGAAGAGAGGAGAAAAATGGAGGTATGGGAGTGGAGGTTGGGGATGAAGGGTGTTGAAGAAGAAGAGGAAGAGAGAGAGTTGGTTTGTGAGGAGAGAGGGAAAGAAAGAGGGGAATGGGGGTGTGGGGCGGAATATTGTGTATTTAGATGAGGGGGGTGTTTTAGGGGGTTTTAAAAAATTAGGAAAAGAACGAAAAGAAGAAAAAAAAAATTAAAATAACACACTTACCTGGCCGCGTCTGGGCCTGCCGCGGTTCTGCCGCGATCGCGGTGGAACCGCGGCAGTGAAGTTCCGCGGGCGTAATCTACCGCGGTTTCACCGCGGTCGCGGTGGAACCGCGGTAGAACGCCTGTTCTGATTCTAACGCCCAACAAACCCTTTTTTTTTTATAATGGTTACAATTACAACAATGTCATGGGTTGCCTCCCACGTAGCGCCTGATTTAACGTCGCGGCACGACTCATATGAGCGAAATCACGGTTCGCTCGATTTCTGAGGTTCATTCAAATGTAGCTCGGTTATCTTCTTAGGCTCGTTCATACCCACATACAATTTCAACCGCTGACCATTGACTCTAAATGTACGAGAGTCATCTTCAGTAGAAACTTCCACAGCTCCGGATGGAAACACCTCAACCACACGAAATGGTCCAGACCACCTTGACTTTAGCTTACCTGGGAATAACCGCAGTCTTGAGTTATAAAGCAGTACCCTGTCTCCAGGTTTGAAATTTCGTTCAATGATGTTCTGATCGTGAAGCCTCTTCATTCTCTCTTTATATAGCCTTGTGCTCTCAAAAGCAAGATACCGGAACTCCTCTAGCTCATGTAATTCCGTGACTCTCGACGTGCCCGCAGCTTCCAAGTCTAAATTCAGCTGTTTCAGTGCCCACCACGCTTTATGTTCCAGTTCTACAGGTAGGTGACAAGCCTTCCCAAACACCAACTTATATGGTGACATACCAATTGGTGTCTTGAATGCTGTCCTGTAAGCCCATAGCGCATCATCCAGCTTCCTTGACCAGTCAGTTCTTGTAACATTTACAGTTTTTGTCAATACGCTCTTGATCTCTCTGTTGGACACCTCAACCTGTCCACTGGTCTGTGGGTGGTACGGAGTAGCCACCTTGTGGCGCACATCATATTTAGCCAACAACTTCTCGAAGGCCCGGTTGCAGAAATGAGTTCCTCCATCGCTAATAATTGCACGTGGTGTCCCAAAGCAGGTGAATATGTTCTTCTTGAGAAACCCGACTACCACCTTAGCATCATTGGTAGGTAATGCAGCAGCTTCCACCCACTTGGACACGTAATCTACAGCAACAAGAATGTATTTATTGCCATAGGAGCTGACGAAGGGACCCATGAAATCTATCCCCCAAACATCAAACACTTCCACTTCTTGAACTGGGTTCATGGGCATCTCGTGACGCCGGGAAATGTTCCCGGTGCGTTGACATTCATTGCAGCTCTTGACCCATAGGTGAGCATCCTTAAATACCGTTGGCCAGAAAAATCCGGCCTCTAGCACCTTAGCTGCCGTCCTGATGCCTCCAAAGTGACCGCCATACGCCGAAGCGTGACAAGCCTGCAAGACAGAAGATTGTTCGATCTCGGGGACACATCTCCGGATCATGTTATCAAGGCATATTCTAAACAAGTAGGGCTCATCCCAGTAATACCATTGGCTTTCGCGAAAGAATCTCTTCCTCTGAACCGATGACAGGTCGTGAGGAACAATACCACTGGCCAGGTAATTAGCATAGTCTGCATACCAAGGCGCTTCCTGATGAGTGGTAACGAGCAGCTGCTCATCTG
>NW_017675053.1:0-77283 GCF_001879085.1 Nicotiana attenuata
TCCTTGGGTTATGCCAGGGAGGTCCACGGGTTATGCCGGGATTGAAAGAAAAAGGCTCCTTGGGTTATGCCAGGGAGGTGCCACGGGTTATGCCGGGATTGAAAGAAAAAAGCTCCTTGGGTTATGCTAGGGAGGTCCACTGGTTATGCCGGGATTGAAAGAAAAGGGTCCTTGGGTTATGCTAGGGAGGTCCACGGGTTATGCCGGGATAAAAGAAAAAGGTACTTGGGTTATGCCAGGGAGGTCTGCGGGTTATGCTGGGATATCTAGGAAAAGGGGCACTATGCTACCATGATTTTGATTTTTTTTTTTTAGTAAAGATGCAGGAAATATTTTTTGAGGAAACTTCCTTTCGAGTTGATTATTGTTACGAGGCTGCTTCTAGCTCTTGTGCATTTTCTTTTGATTACACCTGCTTCTTGCATGGTTGCTTTGGATTACACCTGTTTCAACTTTTCAAACAAAGAACAATTTGTTAGTTTGAAACGGTGGTTGGTTTTGTGGCCTTGATCGTCTCAATTGTTTGACTTTGGCCCAGCTTCTATTGAGAACCTCTGCTGCTTGCGGGTTTTGAAGATGAATATCTTCTTAAACCGAAAGGCTTGACTTTTGGGATTTCATGACAACTCGCCCGTGTGGGGCCTCGACTCTTTCGCTTTATTCTGCCTTTAAGACCTTTGTCCTCGACTTTCTTTGTCTCTTTCAATAAACTTTGATTTTAATGCATCCGCCATCATGGCCAGTCGGGATTGGCTTGATGCACCTGCTGAGGCTGGGTACTTTTCTTTAGCTTTTGTTAGGGAGAGCCCTGTAAAGCCAGTCCTGCCACCTTTTCTTTGTAATAGTTTCGGAATCGACATTAGACCGAAAGGGATTCAAGGAAAAAGTAAGCAAGAAGATGAATTTAAAGAGAAGCGTCCTTTTCGGGGGGAAGAGAAGGACTTATCTGGGGGTGCATGCAAGCTTGAAATAAACATGACATGCTTCTTGGACTGGATGCTCGACCCGCACAAACTTTCCAACTTCTCGTAAACTCATTGACCCGCATCTCAAAACCAGGGAACCTTGCCAGGACTCTTTCAGTGGTGGGAGATGTCTTCTTTTCGGATGACGGCACCCTCTGCGGGTTTTCGCCAATCGACCTCTCTCATTTCTCTTCTCACCATCGCCCGATAGTTCTCTTTACGAGTTTTCACTAAGCGAACTCTCTCATTTTCAATTTCTCTATTCACCGTCGCCTTATAGTGCCCGTAGGTTTTCACTGATAAGACTCTCTCATTTTATTTCTCTCAATTTGATTGCATCAGATTCCAACAATGATGTTTTCAATTCCCACGCCTTTGCCAATTGATCGAAAGGACTTGGACAAGGTTTTTGGGTAAAAAGAATCTTGGATGGAATTACAACTTCGAAACCATTTTGGTGGGCTCATGGCCGAGCCATTATATCATTTGCCCCAGTTTCATTTTTTTGGGGGAATTGAGATTTTTGTTTTGGTGTGACTGAACCCCAGAGAGAGGCTGCCTACGTATCCTTTCAGAATCAAGTCAGACATAGTTCAGGAAAGATTTGTTTTTAGTTGTTTTTGTTTTTGTTTTGTTTTGTTTTTCTTCTATTTTTTCATTTTTCTTTTCTTTTTTTTTCTTTTTTTTTTGTTCATTCTTTTGTTTTCTTTCTTTTTTTTTCCTTTTTTTTTCTTTTTCCTTTTTTTTTTCAATTGTACTTTCGGGTTCCAAAGAGGGCAATCAAAGAAGAGTAACCGGCTGAAATGGGTTTGCAAAGGGTTAATAGTGTTTGGATAGCGAGAAGGAAAGCCTTCGTCATCTCAATTGCACAAAAGTTATCACCGCAGCAAACCTAGACATAGTACCTTTTTACTGCATCCGCATTCACAGCGGCTTCGAGATCGTTTCCTTCTATGTTTCCCAGATACAATGCTCCTCTCGGCAATATCTTTCTGATGATGTACGGACCTTTCCAATTAGGAGCAAATTTTCCTTTTGCTTCCTGATGATGCGGAAGAATGCTCCTTATCACAAGTTGTCCCACTTCAAAATTCCTGGGTCATACTTTCTTGTTATAAGTGCGGTCCATTCTTTGTTAGTACAACTGCCCGTGACAGACCACGGCCATCCGTTTTTCATCAATTAAAGACAACTGTTCCAGACGAGTCTTGACCCATTCACTATCCCCGATTTATGCTTCAACGATGATCTGGAGAGAAGGGATTTCTACCTCTGCGGGTATAACAGCCTCGGTTCCATAGACCAAAAGGTATGGGGTAGCTCCTACGATGTGCGCACTGTGGTGCGATATCCTATTAATGCAAAAGGCAACTTTTCATGCCATTGTCTGGAGCTCTGAATCATATTTCTCAAAATCTTTCTGATGTTCTTGTTTGCTGCTTCAACGACACCATTGGCTTTGGGCCGATAAGGAGTAGAGTTTCTATGCGTTATTTTGAATTGTTCGCATACCTCTTCCATCAAACGACTATTCGGGTTGGCAGCATTGTCTGTGATGATAGTTGCAGGAATGCCAAAACGGCAGATAAGATTAGAGTGCACAAAATCTACCACCGTTTTCTTGGTGACTGACTTGAGAGTGATGGCTTAAACCCATTTCGTGAAGTAGTCAATGGCAACCAGTATGAACCTATGTCTATTTGAAGCTTTTGGCTCGATCGGCCCAATGACGTCCATGCCCCAAGCAACGAATGGCCAAGGTGCTGACATAGGATGCAGTTCTGTTGGAGGCGCATGAATCAAATCACCGTGCACCTGACACTGATGGCACTTTCGGACAAAGCTGAAGCAGTCCTTTTCCATGGTTATCCAGTAATACCCTGCTCGAATGATTTTCTTTGCCAAAACATACCCATTCATGTGAGGCCCGCACACTCCTGCGTGTACTTCTTGCATGATCCTTCCAGCCTCCTTGGCATCAACACATCTTAATAAATTGAGATCCGGGGTCTTCTTATACAAAACATCACCACTTAAGAAGAAACCACTTACATGCCGTCTAATGGTTCTTTTTTTATCTCCAGTGGCTTGCTCGGGATATTCCTGTGTTTTCAGAAACCTTTTGATGTCATGGTACCATGGTTGGGTGATTGGTTCTGCCTCAACCGTATTACAGTAACCATGCCTTTCATTGATTTGGATCTCCAAGGGATCAATGTGGGCATTGCCTGGGTAAGGCAGCATCGAGGCCAGAGTGGCGAGTGCATCAGCTAGTTCATTGTGACACCGAGGGATGTACCTGAACTCTATTGATTTGAATCGCTTGCCAAGATCTTCCACATGTTAGCGATAGGGAATAAGCTTAACATCTCGGGTTTCCCATTCTCCTTGGGCTTGCCGGATAATCAAATCTGAATCCCCCATAATCAATAACTCTTCAACGTCTTGGTCAATCGCCATATTCATACCCATGATGTAGGCTTCATACTCAGCGGTATTGTTTGTGTAGAAAAACCGGAGCCTAGCGGTGGCCGGGTAGTGCTGACCGGTGGGTGAGATCAGGATTGCCCCAATTCCTACACCTTTGGCGTTTACCACCCCATCAAAGAACATTTTCCAAGCATTGGTATCTTCAGAGATTGCTTCTACTGAATTTACCTCTTCATCTGGGAAGTAAGTGCTCAACGGTTGGTATTCCTCGTCAACCGGATTCTCAGCCAAATGGTCCGCCAACGCCTGGGCTTTCATCGCCGTGCGAGTGACATAGACTATGTCAAATTCAGTGAGCAGAATCTGCTATTTTGCTAATCTCCCTGTGGGCATCGGTTTCTGGAAAATGTATTTCAAAGGATCCAACCTGGTTATGAGGTAGGTGGTGTGAGCTTGAAGATAATGTCTTAGCTTTTGAGCAACCCGAGTCAAAGCACAGCAGGTCCTTTCCAACAGAGTATATTTAACTTCAAGTAGTAAATTGCCTGTTCTTTCTTCCCAGTTACATCATGTTGCCCGAGGACACAGCCGAAAGAATTTTCTAAGACTGTCAGATACAAGAAAAGAGGCCTCCCTGGCTCTGGTGGGACCAAGACTGGCGGATTCGACAGATATTCTTTGATCTTATCGAAAGCTTCTTGACACTCATCCGTCCACTTGACTGCGGCAACTTTCTTGAATAACTTGAATATGGGCTCACATGTGGAAGTCAATTGAGCAATGAACCGGCTTATATAGTTTAATCTGCCCAACAGGCTCATCACATCTTTCTTAGTTCTCGGAGGAAGCAAACTTGGATTTGACTCGATACCTCTCCTGCTAACTATGAAGCCCAAAAGTTTGCCAGATGGGACTCCAAACTCACACTTGGCTGGGTTCAGCTTCAGATCATACTTGCGCAACCGCTCGAAGAATTTTCTCAAGTCTCGAACGTGATCATCCCGAGTTCGGGACTTGATGATTACGTCGTCAACATATACTTCTATCTCCTGATGCATCATATCATGAAAAATGGTGGTCATGGCCCTCATGTAGGTTGCCCCAATATTCTTCAGACCGAATGGCATGACTCTGTAACAGTATGTACCCCAAGGTGTGGTAAAAGCTGTCTTTTCAGCATCTTCTTCATCCATCAACACCTGGTGATATCCTGCGTAACAGTCCACGAAGGACTGTATCTCATGCTTGGCGCAGTTATCAACAAGGATGTGGATGTTGGGCAAAGGGAAATTGTCTTTGGTACTTGCCTTGTTCAAATCTCTGTAATCCACACGCACCCGGGTCTTTCCATCTTTCTTTGGAACTGGGACTACATTAGCCAACCATGTAGTCTACCGGACCACTCGGATTACCCCTGCTTTTAGCTGTTTCGTGATTTCTTCTTTGATCTTATCACTGATGTCAGTTTTAAACTTTCTCTACTTTTGCTTGACCGGAGGGCAATCGGGGTAAGTTGGCAACTTATGAACCACTAAATCAACACTCAGCCCTGGCATGTCGTCATATGACCAAGCAATCACATCTTTAAACTCAAACAAGAGTTGGATTATTGCATACCGAGTTTTCTCATCCGCGTGAATGCTTATTTTGGTTTCCTGGATTTCTTCGGAAGTTCCCAAGTTAACCGGCTCAGTATGATTTAAGTTTGGCTTAGGTTTATTCTCAAATTGTTCCAATTATCGATTTATTTCCCTAAAAGCCTCTTATTCATCATATTCCGGTTCTTGGTTCATTACTTCACAATTAGAAAGCATGTTTGGATCTGGGCATGAAGTTCGCAAGCATGTCATGTTACTTAAAGCCGCATTATTAGAACTGAAAGAAGGAATAAAAGAGGAAAAAATAGGCAAATCAGAAGAATAAAGATAAAAATGAATGATGAAATATTGATTTCATTTCTTGGAATTTGAAGATAACATGGTTTACATTTGGAAATTAAAAGACATGAAACTAAAGAAAAACATCTGAGTTACACCCTGGAATAACTCGCGATGCAGAAAAAGTGGCAGGACAGGTCTACCGGGACTCCCGCCTGATTGGGAATGGCGTAGACTTCCAATTCTGCAGCTTGGCGTTTGGTCCCATATACAGCAACCTCAGCGGTGCTGGAGCCTTCTCCTGGCTGAACCATGTGGGTTTCGTATAATATCTTTCTCATTGCCCCACATGTCTCTTCAATCTCTTCGGCCGTAAAGGCCTCATCCTCTTCTTCTTCATTGTATTTTGGCTTAACAAAGGTCTCGTACAGATGTGGCAGTGGCTGTCGCAAGACCCATCCCTCTTTCTTTCTCACATCCGCCCACTCTACATCATCTGGGGTGGAGTGAAAACCTATCCCGAAGAATTTTTCAGTTGTTGGCAGGGTCACTGGTTCAGATATTCCTTGCAGAGCTTTTCCAAGTCCCTTCCCTGGCTTGAAACCATGTCTGATCATTTCTTTGGCCACCATAATCAAGGCATTGGATAGGAAGGGTTGAGGGCAAGGATTCCCTTCTTCATGCTGATCCGCCGCCACAATTTGGAATGCTTGGTAAACTATGTGTTCACTGCCTTCCGTCGCTTCTAGGCATGGGACAGATGGGTCCCGATAGATTGACTGTTCATCCTCTCCATGAACCACGATCTCCTGATCCTCGTGTTCAAATTTCACCATTTGATGGAGGGTAGAGGGTACAGCTCCTGCAGCATGGTTCTAAGGCCTTCCCAGAAGAAAATTGTAGGACGTGTCCATGTCTAGCACTTGGAAAGTCACCTCGAAGTCCACTGGGCCAATGGTCAAGATTAGGTCAATTTCTCCAATGGTGTCTCTTTTGATACCGTCAAAGGCTCTCACACAGACATTGTTGGGACGAATCCTTCCACTGTAGTGTGGAGAGTGGGCAAATGTCCACCCCAGAACCTCCGTCTACCATAACCCTCTTCACATAATATCCCTCACATTTGACGGTTAAGTGCAAGGCTTTGTTGTGAGCGGCTCCTTCTGGAGGCAAGTCATTTTTGCTGAATGAAATCTGATTGACGGCGAAAAATCTTTCTGCAATTCTTTCCAACTGTTCCACCGAAGTTTCAGCAGGCACATATGTTTCATTCAGGGTCTTCATTAAAACCTTTTGCTGCTCAGGGGATTTCATCAGCAATGACAGCAAGGATTCTTGTTCAGGGTACTTTCGCAATTGATCAACCACCTCATAGTCGGCCATCTTCATTTTCTGAAAGAAAGCTTCCGCTTCCTCGGCACTTACATGTTTCTTGGATGGGAAACGCCTTCTGGTGGCGTTGTTCACTTCTTCTAGGTTGGAGTATTTCTCAACGGGGTGATTTTCTGGAAGGTCCCCCAAGATTTCTTTACCCTTATACGTAACCACTGTTTTATGGTAATTCCAAGGCACCGCGGCAGTATTGGTCATAGGCTTCTGTGGTGCGCGTCCAATAACCACGGGCTCATCCAGCCTTGATGGTTTAATTGTCCCCCGCACCACATAGGCTCCCTTAGGTACGTACATCTGCGCTCCCTTTTTCAGTTCAAATCTCTTTGGACTCAAAATCAACTATTTTTCTTTGAGGCCTCGTGGAACATAAAGAACACCGTCTTTGGGAGGCATTGCCCCCGCTCCTGTTTCAACTTTCTTTTCTGGTTCTGACTTGGTGACTTTGTTCTTCTTTTCCCTTTTATCTTGTTTCGGGGCGATTTTTGGCTTTCTCTCCGCATCGGCGATGGCAATTATGGCTTTCAGTGCCGGATCAAATTCCCTATCTTCACAGATCATTCCAATTACTGGCCCATTGTTGTGGGCTGGCAGTGGGTTGTTCGTCACGTTGGGGACATCCTCATCCCTTAGCACTATCTTTCCTTGTTCTATCAAGTCTTCCACGGCTCTTTTCAAAGTCCAACAGTTTTATGTATCATGCCCCTCAGCTCCTGAGTGATAAGCGCATCGGACACCCTGCTGATAGGAAGGTGATTCTGGGTTTTGCTTGTTTGGAGGTATGGGCTGCAGCAGACCCATTTGAACAAGCTTCGGAAACAGACTGGAGTAGGGTTCACCGATTGGTGTAAAATTTGGCCTCCTGGGTGGTTCACGAGGACAGAAGTTATTTTGTGGAGGACGGGGGTTATAGTGGTTTTGGTGAGGAGGCTGGTTTCTTTGAAATGGAGCTTGGTTTCTACTGGCTTGTTGCTGTGGTCGTGCAAAAGGTTGAGCATTCATGACCGCGTACGGTTGAGGAGCATAGGCCATGTCCTGG
Source organism: Nicotiana attenuata (assembly GCF_001879085.1). Taxonomy (NCBI): domain Eukaryota; kingdom Viridiplantae; phylum Streptophyta; class Magnoliopsida; order Solanales; family Solanaceae; genus Nicotiana; species Nicotiana attenuata. Next base: position 7,701 of record NW_017675053.1, read on the forward strand.
TGAGGGTAATAATGTTGAGGGGTTCTTTCGGAGAACATGGGTCTAGGAGCACGGTGTCTTCTTGCACCCGATGCCTCCATGGATGTTTCTTCATTCTTCTTTCCTTTTGCTACTCCTCCTGACCCGCCTTGAATGGCTTGGGAGGTTACTTTGATAGCGGACTGGCTCAAAATTCTACCCGTCTTCAATCCATTTTCCACCGTTTCACCAATTTTAATAGCTTCTGCAAACGGTTTACCCATAGATGACATCATAATTTGTAAATAATCAGCTTCCTGAGCTTAAAAGAACACCGTGACCATTTCAACCTCGTCCATCGGAGGTTTTACCCTTGATGCCTGTTCACGCCATTTGATTGCATATTCCCGAAAGCTCTCCGAAGACTTCTTTTTCAAATTTGCCAACGAGTTCCGGTCTGGAGCAATGTCTATATTGTACTGGAACTGTCTAACAAAGTCTCTCACGAGGTCGTCCCAGATGTGCCAACGAGAAATGTCTTGATCCATGTACCACTCGGAGGAAATACCCACCAAGCTTTCCCCAAAGTAAGCCATGAGCAATTCTTCTTTTCCTCCAGCCCCACGCAATTGATTGCAGCATTTCTTAAGGTGAGCAATGGGATCACCATGCCCATCGTATTTTTCGAACTTCAGAGTCTTGAGTCCCATAGGCAGATGCACGTGAGGGAACATGCACAGATCAGTATAGGAAACACTCTTCTGCCCGCTTAAGCCTTGCATGTTTTTTAGGCTTTGCTCTAGGCTCCTCATCCTTTTTGCCATCTCATCCTGTTCGGGAGCTTTAGGAGTTTTATCCTGTCCGGGTGTGAACTCACATGGAGGTGGCTACGGGTAAGTATATGTGGGGTACTAAGGAGGCTCCACTTGAAAAATAGGATTTTGAAAAGTAAAGGCCGAAGGATCAAAAGTAGGCCTAGGTAGTGAAGGCTGTGTGGTGGCCGAGCATGGTGGAGCGGTAAAGATATTGGGGACTGCTCTGGGTGTGAACACCTGGGGGCGGATCTCAGAAGGTGTTCCCACAAAATGAGCCGACATGGTGGGCTGTCCCAATGGGGTATTCGGGTGGTTGATGGGGATATTAGAGGTACCCCCTGTTCTAGGAAACAACTCGGGGAATCCGGGGATGGCACTTGGAGGCTCCCTTCCATTAGTCCACGCATCCCACATCTCCATGACCCTAAGACGTACGATCTTGTTCTCTTCAACCGCTGCAGACTCTAAGGCCGGGATGCCCGAGATTGGGCTATCTTCTGGGATGGGAATTGCTGGCAAGGTCATTTCCGAAGACATTTCTGTGCTCCCCTTTGATCTGGTAAAATACTGATGTGATGCCAGTTTACCACAGAAAAGCCAACCACCGTTTTCTATAAAACCTAAGCTGGAATATGACAGCACCAAATGGTTAGTTTGAGGCAAATAACAGATAGGTAATCGCACGTTGAGGCGTGATGCACCTATACAGTTAAATGTGTTTCTATATGTTTTGCAACGGTTGCATGCGTCATCCCGGCTTTTCCTTATTCTTTCCTTTTGCCCTTTTCTCTCATTTTTCATTGCCTCTCTTTTCTGTTTTTTTTTCACTTTCTCTTTTCTTTTCTTTCATTCTTGCCTTTGCTTTTTGCCATGGTTTCTTTCTATTGGTTTTCTTATTTTCTTTCTCTCTTTTTTTTTCTTTTCCTCTCTTGTGTTTTCTTTTTATTTTCTTTCCTCCCTTTTTTCTTTTCTCTTAGGGTTACGGTCGAATCTTATGGAGATTGCCTACGTATCATGACCCCGCATGAATCAGACCAAGCGTAGTTCTTGAAAAATAAATACAAAAAGTAAAGAAACAATTTTTTGGGAATTTTTGATTTTTCACTAATAAAAACTTCTATTACAAAAGACTACTCGACTTCTTGGAAAGGAAACTACAAACGGACTCAAAATGAAACAAAATACATACTCAATGTTTTAAAAATGAAAATACATTAAAGCTTCAACTACTGCGGCCCGCGGGGCGTCATTCGGCCTCGCCGCGGGACTATGTGCGAGGCCCCCTGTAGTTGCTCCAAATCATTCATAACTCGGCGGACGAAAGTCATCACTGCAGCATAGAAAGTGGTGCGAGTCATATTCTCGCACACTTGGCACTTCATGGTAATGTAGTCAGCGATGGCTCTGATTCTTTCCCTAATTCTGCCCTTTTCCTGAAGCAACTGCCCTATCTGCTGGTTCCGGGCTTCTAACACTTGAGAGTCATGAAGGTTCTCATTTTGCAAGTTCTGTATTTCTTCCTCCATCTGAGCCATCAGAGCATAACAGTGCTCCCTATCAGCTTTGAAATCTTTAGCCTGTTTGGCTGCCTCATCCTCAAGAATATTCACTTTTCTTCTCAGATTAGTAATAGTCCCTTCATAATTTCTCTTCATTTGTTGCACAAATTGGGTCCATTCTTCTACTTTCTTTGCCCACTGCACCCGGATTTTTGCAATACTCTTTTTGGATTTTTCCAAGTCTTCTTGGCATTCGAGGACTTTCTTTTTTAGTCCGTTTATCAACCTTTCATCAGCCCGACTTCTTTCTTGGTTGTTGGCAGCTATTTTCATCTGCCGGATCTGAGCCTTAAGAGCCTCATTTTCCTGGGTCAGTTTCTTCTTTTCTCCCTCGTATGCGGCGGCTTGAACACCATTTTCAAATTGAAGCTCCGTGACTCGCCTTTCCAACTGGCTTATTTTGGCTCTATACTCATTCTCCTTAGTTAACCAATCCCATTGTACCTGGGCCCCATCGGTAAACTGTTGGACATGTGGTTTCTTAGCGGGTCTATCAGAAATCTGGAATCTTTTGCCGAACCAAACCACGTACTTAGGGTCCACTTCCCCTCTAGCTCGGTCTCGCACTACGGTCTTAGGTTCAAGAAACCTACACTCATTCCATACTTGGCAAATCTTCCCTTCTGGAAATGCGGCTTTCGGGCCCAGTTCAATGACATGTTTACTTAGATCTTCATCATTGGGGACGGTTTGGAATCACCCAAATTGGCGCAGAACCCTGTAAGGAGCATAAGGCTGGATGCTCCGGATGCCCATTAAGAGGATATAAGACACTTCAGCTGACATGTAAACTGCTTCAGTGGCAGGAAGCCATCCAAATGCCCACTCGATCTTATCGGCAGTCAAGGATCTCAGATGTGCAAGCCAAGCTTCAGTACCCGTAGGGAATTCAATACTTGCTACCCGGCTGTCAAATTCTTCAATGCAGCTCAACCCGGTCAAACCATAATTCATGTACCCAACCCGGTGACAGAGGTGTTCTTGCATCCATAACTGTAGTAACAAATTGCAACCCTGGAAGAACTTTCCCCTTTTCCGACAGATAGTCAAGGCTCTATAGATTTCAGACACGATCAGAGGAACCACAGTGCTGTTGGCTTTCTTGATAGCAACATCGATCATTCCCACAAGACCGATCTCTATATTCCCATCTTTTCGTGGATAGACCACAACTCCCAAGAAGGCTACCATGAAAGCTAAACCCCGCCTTGCCTCCCATTTGCCTTTGTTTCCGGCATGGATTAGACCAGTGTTTGGTTCTTCAAAACCTCGGGGGTTGCCATATCGATGATACAAGAAATGGAGTGTGCAATACCCTTCCGATAAATTTCCGTCCTGAACATCGCGGCTAATACTCAGTAAATCCAGAAATCTGTGGGGGGTACCGGTCTTGGTGCCAACGTATATCGACTTCTAAGGTTTCCATTAAGGCCTGCATAACCCGCAACTTCCTCCAATGTAGGTGTGAGCTCAAATTCAGAGAAACGGAACGCGTTGCGAGTCGGGTCCCAGAAAGGTATTAAAGCTTCAATTATGTCCAACCTTGGCTTGACGTTCAATAATCCGACGAGGCCGCCCAGAACCTTTACCACTGTTTCTTTACTTCCTTTTCCTAGATCATCCCACCACATGTGGAGCTTCAAGGGGATCTCATTAATGACTGTGAAGGGTTTAATTTCATTCATGCTCATCATGCACATTTATTAAGGTGATTTAAAGACTTATTTTAACCTAAAAAGAAAAGCAACATCATTCTTTTTTCAAAATTTTTATTTCAAAAACAAAACCTCGGTTTTGTGGATACGGCCTTTTAGCACTTCAAGGAAGAAGATTTTAAGGCTGTGCCCGCTAACCGTTGAAAATGACCCAAGATGGCTGTTCTTGCAAAAACAGCCTTCCGGCGCCCTTTTGGGGACATTCGGCTTATTTTAGACAAGAATGACATTACCTGACTTATTTGTGACAAAAACTAAAATTTTTGTTGTTTTTGGGCTATTTTTGCAAAAAGGGAAGTTGGACCCGATGGGGGTTGCCTACGTATCCCACGCCCTATGGGAATCAAACTGGTGTAGTTCGGGCAGACTTGACAAAACCAACTATTTTGAAGACAAATCTTTTTGTTGTTTGTTTTTTTTGTTTTTCAAAAAATCCGGCAGAGTTTCAATACTTATTTGGATATTGGTCTTTTAACACTGCTATTGTCTATTCAATTCTCTCCCATTATTTGCAAGCCGATAAACATGCAAAGCCGAGCAAATAAATGCACAAGTAGCACGTAAGATGCATCAGGATGGTCTTTTCATTTCAGGTCACCTGTCCTAGATGGACCTAACCCCTGTGTTGAGTCCCCTAAGTCAAATGCACATGATGAAAACAAACGTTCCTACTAGGGATCCGGCATGAGGCTTTGTTATAATAGGTTTAAGCCTTGGGTTTATTGTTCTAGACCTGGCTTACCCGAGCGGACAACTCGAGACGAGGCGGAGGCAGCGTACCGGGGATACAGAAGCTCCGCCGGCTTAGCAACTTATCCAAACCTCGTTCTACATGGGATGAGACTCTAAACAGAAGAGAAGTCACACGAAGTGCACCCTTCTCCATGATGTAGAAGACTCAGAGAGAGGAAGGGTTTCGTAGCAGTTTATATATACAATTCACCAAATATCAAAGCGGTAAAGCACTTAGCACATTTAGCATGAAACATGTAGGAAAATTAGATAAATCCAAATATAACAGCTATTCTAAGCTCGAATTCTTGAACCCTAAACTGAAATTCTGGGTTCGTATCCCCAGCAGAGTCGCCAGAGCTGTCACACCTCCTTTTTTACACACCTACCCCCGAAGGATAATGTATAAGGGAGTTTTTCCACTTTAAGTGACATTATTCGAAATGGGATTATTTAATGATCAGAGTCGTCACTTGGGATAGGTTTGGCTTTTGGTGTCCCAAGTCGCCGGTTTATCTTGAATCCCAAATAGAGGAAATTTTCGACTTTCCAAGTGAAGTCTGCGAACCAAAAATTCTGACTAAGGAATTTTGTTGACCCGGGGGAAGGTGTTAGGCACCCCCGAATCCCGTGGTTCTAGCACGGTCGCTTAAACTATCATAATTGGCTATTATCTGATTTTAATACATGTCATCCTATAGTGCAATTTTAAAATTATTTACCGCTTTTAATTAATTTTAAAGAAATTTAACGTCGTTTAAAATATTTTTTTGGATCACGTCACATGAAATGCACCCGGATCCGCGACACATTTTATTCAAAGTTTTGGGATTTGGATTTGGGTCACATGAAATGCACACCCGAGCATAAGAAGATAGATTTATTAAAGAATGCGCCTAAAATGACTAACGCGTTATTAACTTTGCGGGAGGCCATGAAAATTTGCTAAATGGCACGTCACGGACAATGTATTTTTAATGAAGTAATTAAAAAGGGCCATGCAATTGGTGATTTTATTTGGCGCGGCGCACCTCATTTTATTTTAAGGGCCATCCTAAAAGGAACTATTATTCTCTATTAAAGATTGTCTCTAAAGACCTAGTTAATTCGCATTGTTTATTACTGTTAAAAGTATTCAAGGAATTCGGGCCTCAAGATCAAGTCCACTTAAATGAGAGGGAGACCCCTTAATTTAAATTTGCTACTTATCTTGGAAGGCCCAAAATTATATTGCAAAATTACACTAATGATTTCAAGTAGGAATTCAGGCCTCTAGCATTTTGGGCTTCAAAATTAGCCCAAGAAGAAAGATATATCATCCAGCTTTATGAGAAGCTCTGTGATATTGGGCTTCAACACAGGCCCAATTCGGAGGCAGGCTAGAAAATAGGGACTCAAAGTCAAACCCCTGACCAATCTACAATTTGATAAACGGACCAATTCAAATGAGCTGGTCATATTTGGGCTTCTCGTTAAACAACTGGGCCCAGCATCACGCCCAATTTTTCATAATCCAATAATATGAGCAATAACAGAGATGAATTCAGTATTAACACATAAATGTGAAATCCAAGACTTGATTGCCTAATTTTAAAACCTTGACATCAATTAATGGTGATTCAACTTACGAGCCTACTCTTTTGCTTTACTTTTAATGGCAAATAGACGGATGAACACTGTTAATTAACAGGTCTAAGGCTAAAACATGAACAACTGGGTATTTTTATTTTTTGCAGACCTATATGACTCCAATCAAATGCCCTCAGAATTAAGCTATGGGAATACAAGCAACACAACAATTTTACAACTACTTTAATCTTTAAAACGCAAACTACATTTTGAAACATGGTAGTAGTCCTTTGAAGGACTTGAAGACTCATACACAATGGACGAGCAGTGAAGTCTGATAAATTTCAACATATTTCGACACTTAAAACTAACATAGCTTGTAAACAAATTTATACTACCGGAGTTATCATGAATGAACAAATGAAGCATAGTTCAACAGTCCAGATCAATTACAGAGAAGACTCAGCTAAATAATGGAACTAAATCGAGCCACAATGGTCTAAATGAACATAGATCAATCATCAGAAACATGCTTGGCTTTATTTTCATTTCCAGTTTTGAGCTACATCAGAGAAGATCCGGATCATGTACCTGAAAATGGGAGGAAAGTGCAGCTAAAATGGTCAGGTACCAACAGCAGCAACACAACCCAATATCAACCTAGAAATAAGCAAAATGTAGCTATATTGGAAGAAATTTCAAGCCAGCAAAAGTGTTGAAAGTAATCCAGCACTTAAAAAAACCAAACCAAAATACTCAAACACTTGAAAACCACACGGATCTAAGACATGTTTAATCTTCAACTAAATCAGGGACTGTTTTTCAGAAGAAGGACTTGAGAACTACTGGAATTTCAATGAAACAGTGATAGTTTTCGCATTTCGGGCTTCTGGAATCCTTGATGTTTTGTCTCTTAAAATCTATGCTCCCAAATCTCAAAGATAGCTTGGATTTCTCCTTAGGCTTCTCATTTTTTGAATTTTTGTTTTAAGATTTTTGGATCCCTCTCAAACTTTTGGATTTTTGAATTTTTCAGATTTTTAGAACTTTCTCCACTTTCAGATTTTTTAAGCTTCAAAACTTTTCAGATTTTTAAAACTCTAAACTTGTGAAACAAGGCAAGGGGTATGCCTTTTTATAGGCAAAACTAGGGTAGCATCCAGATTATTATTTTACACCCTAGGTCCCTCTTTTATTTTCAGATTTTTGACTATAAGTCCTTTAGTTATTGGCTTGTTGGCCAAGTAACACTACTAAGTTCCTGAAATTCAAATTAGAACCCCATCTAGAAGGTTCTAGTGGTTTCCATTTCAGCTACTTGCAGGATTCCTTTTATTGAATTACCTATATTGCCCTTAATTTGACTCTGAATTACTAACCTAGTTAAACTAAAACCAGCCCTTTTTACCCTGGTCTAATAACCATGGTTAATTATCCAGGGGCTGGAATCAAATAGCTATAACCAAACAAATCCTAAAAATTGAACTAATTAAACAATCTAACTAATCATGGAAATTAAATCTAACAATCAGTGGACTAACAATTAACGGCAATCAAATGAAACTAAAGTCAAATTAACAGCAACAATCACGGATTATTCAATCGAAACCAAACACAAAATCAAAACAACAGAAAAATCAAAACAAAATCAACAGAACAAAAATTAAACCAAAAATAAAAACTAAAACAAAACAGAATCAACGGAACAAAATCAATTAAAACCCTAAGAATTCTAAATCAATTAACATGAAGAACAATTGATCAGGGAGGGAATATCACATGTGAAATAAAAAATCAAATGAGAAAGAAACCTTACTGATTTAGGTCTTCTAGTTGACTGTCCTTGAATCGAGTTCCCAAATAATGTTATATGCTTGTTCTTGCCAAGAACAAGCACATAACCTTATTTGGGAACTCAGATTGACACTGGTAATCCTTGGAAAATTCATTTCAGTTTTATCCCAACCCTAGATTTAAAATTTGAAAAGTTCCAATTGGATTTGAGGGGTTTTGATTTGGGGTTTGGGAAGAGGAGGTTGAGAAGGCTATGGGGTATAATTTTGGGGAGGTTTGGGGGTGGCGCCACCGTGTGCGGCGGTGACGGCGTTTAGCGTTTTGGATATTCGAGGGGTTTGGGTGATATTTGAAAGGAACTGGAGGTGGATATGGAAAGGGGAGAAGGAGAGGAACACGGGTTGTAAATTTGGGGTCATTTGGAGAATCGCCGCAGGCAGAGGTGATTTCCAGCCGGCGGCGGACGGCGGAGGGGTGGTGGCGTTACGCCGGCGTGCATTTAGGGGTTCTGAGAGATGATTGAGGGGTAGGGGGGTCTATTAAGACACTTTTATATTAAACAACCTCGTCAGTTCCGGATCGTTGGATTGATGAGATCTAACAGTCAGGATTAGAAGGGGGAAAACGAGATCGTTTTGAGAGGCCCTGAGGCTGGACCGGGCATGGGTAATTTTGGGCTGGGTTGAGACCGGGTGTTTGGTGGGTTGGCTAGGTTTGGTTTGGGCTGGGTCCAAAAAATGGAATCTCTTATTAAGACCTCTTCATTTCTTTTCATTTTTCTTTTCTTTTTCCTCTTTTTTTATTTTCAGATTTTGTTGACAACAACATTAAAATAAAAACCTGATTTAAATACAAAACTAAACTAATTATTTTATCTAAAATTAGCTAAATCCTAATTTAAAAAGAGAACTATGTAAAAATGCAAAAGGACTATTTTTATGTGATTTTCTCTTATTTTTGCAATGTCAATTAACTAATTGTAACGACCCGACCCGTCGTTACGGGAGTTACCGCCCCATTTCCCCGTTTGTTGCTTCTATATGTGTTTAGAGAATTTGAAGTAATTCGGACAAAGTCCGGTTAGAAATGAGACAATAAGTCTCTTTATGATAAGGTTAGTTTGGAAAAGTCAACCGAATGTTGACTTATGAGTTAGAAGGCTCGGAATGGATTTCCGATGATTCGACCAGTTTCGGGAGATGATTTGTGACTTAGGAGCGCAATCGGAATTGAATTTGGAAGTTCGGTGTAGAATTAGGCTTGAATTGGCTAAGGTTGGAATTTTGGCGGATTCCGGATGGTAGGTGAGATTTTGATCCGAGGGTCGGAATGGAATTCCGAGAGTTGCAGTAGCTCCGTTAGGTGATTTTGGATATGCGTGCAAAGTTTCAGATCATTCGGAGGTGTTTAGGTCGGGTTTTAGATCAAATGCAAGTTTCGGAAGTTTTAGTTTAACTTAGGCTTGAATCCGTGGTAATTCGATGATTTTGTTATTTATGACAATGTTTTTATGTTACGAGCAAGTTTGAATGAAGTAATAGAACATATCTGGGCATTTGGTTGAGGTCCCGAGGGCCTCGGGGTGAATTCGGGAGGTTAAACGAGAGTTTTGAGGAGTATTGCAGGACAGATTTTGCTGTCATCTGGTGTTTCCGCTTCTGCGGAAATGGACCGCAGAAGCGGGTACGTGGTCGCAGAAGCGGTCGTTGGCCGGCTAGGGAAATTCCGCAGAAGCGGAAGGTGGCTCGCACCAGCGGGTCCGCATAAGCGGACACTGTACCGCAGAAGCGGTTTTGAGGGAAACGCAGAAGCGGACTTCGCGTCGCATAAGCGAAGTTCGGGTTTCTAAGTGAAGATCGCAAAGGCGGAAATGTGGCCGCAGAAGCGGTCCCGCATAAGCGAAAGCGGGACCGCAGAGCGAAAACTGGACTGGGCGACAAAAGGGTTTTAAAATAAGTTATTTCATCCGCGACCCTTTCATATTTTCCTCCATTGTTGACGTTCTTAAGAGCTTTGAACAAGGAAATTCGAGGGTTTTGACTGAGAATCACTTGGAGGTAAGTTCCTTGGCCTAAATATTCGAATTTATTGTAGAAATTACATGTAAATTGTAGAAAATTCATCAAAAACGGGTCAAGCTAGGGCTTGGAAAGCTGTGATGTAAAAATGGAATTTGGAGGGTCAAACGAGCTCCAATTTTGGTAAACTTTATATGCGCGGACTCGTGGCGAAACGAGAAATCCGTTAGTGTGATTTTCAGAGTTTTTCGAGAAGTGGGCCCGGGGCTCAGGTTTTACCAACATCGTGAATTTTAGTACTTTTTGAGTATTTTTTATTGGGTTATGTTTCTTTAACCCATATTTATGTATTCGTTGTGATTTTGACTAGATTCGACGCGCGAGGAGGTCGATACGAAGGAAAAGGCATTGCAGACCATTCTACAGCCGGATAGAGGTGAGTAGTTGGTGTATATGATGGCCTGAGGGTTTGAAACCCCGGCTTATCACATTGTGACGCTATTGTAGGGCGTGACTCGCACCCCATGGCAGGTGCGGGATTGGTTATGACTGGGGATTGTGACTTGGTCCATCCCGAACAAGAATATTTCTATATTGGCGACTGATACGCACCCTGTATTGAATATATCTGGGCTTATTGCCGTGTTTGGGGCCTTGTGCCGATCTGTAGCATCCTTAGAGGATGAATGTCATTGTGATAGCATGCTTTGTATAATCATTGATCTCAGTCCTGTGTTTAATCACTGTTATGAAATGCTAAGTCACTTTTCCTGAAGTTAAATATCTAAAGTAGATTCTTCTTAATAAATTGGAAATTGGAAAATTAACTGAATCTGTTACGTGACTCATATGCATATTGTGGATTGAGTATGGATCGGGCTGCACGCCGCAGCGAATGGTATGATTATATTGCGCTTGGGCTGAAGGAGCCCCTCCGGAGTCTGTACACACCCCCAGTGAGCGCCGTCGACGTTAAATGGATCGGGCTGTACGCCACAGCGTTCATGTGCATTGCATTGCATCCTTACATTTTACTTGACTGTTATATTTGAAGTTGTTTTGCTGTTGGTTCGTAGTAAGGTGTAGGACTGTTAGTTTTAGCTTTGCTTTGTGGTATTTCGTGGATTTCTTTTCTTCAGACATTTTATATGCTTATTACTCACTGAGTCGGTAGTACTCACCCCTACTCCCTGCACCTTGTGTGCAGATTCAGGTACATCGGAGGCTTAGCTGAGCAGTCTTTGTTTTCCAGAGCTTATCAGAGTTGTTGAGGTAGCTGCTTGACGTTCGCAGGACCTGACTACTCTTCCTATTTCAGTTTTATTTATATGTACATTTCCAGACTTGAGTATTTTCATTCAGATATTGTTATTCAGATTGTTTTAGAGGCTCTAGACTTGTGACCCCAGATCTTTTGGGAGTGTTGTTATCAGACTTCGTATTTTTCTCAGTACTATTCAATTATAAATATTGGATTATTATTCTAAAACTATTATAATCTCTTTAGATTGTCGGTTTTGAGGTTTACGGTTGATTTGGGAACGACTGTGGTCAGGCTTGCCTGGCAATTATGTTGGGCGCCATCACGACCGGGTTTGGGGTCGTGACACTAATAAACCTAAGAAAAGTATAAAATTGGGTACTAAATGCAAATGTGCTATTTTTGTATTTTTTATGAATTATATCAATGCAAACAAACACAAAATCATAAAATGAATTCCCTAAAATTCAAATAATAAAAGAAAAATCCTAATTTTAAGAATTCTATAGGAATATTTCAAGCGAGACAAAAATCACGGTCTCACAGACGACCAAACGACGTCGTTTGCTCCCCGTTTGATCTCAACCGTCGAGGTTAGGAGATCTAACGGATGAGAAGCTTGGGTCACTTAGGATATAAGTGTCCAAACGTCACCCTACCCCCCCCCCCCCTTTCACTCATCGTCTCTCACCTCCCTCAAACCCTAGAGACCACTCCACCGACTCCGCCGTCTGCCGCCGCCGGAAATCGCCTACGGCGGCGGCGAGTCTCCAATGACCACCAAAATTAAACCAAATCACCACTTCACCTTCCTCGTTCAAGATCTCAACCCCATTTGTTTCCAAAAACCCTGGAACACCTCGAATCTTCAAAACCCTAGCGCCGCCACGATTTTCCCCGGTGGTGGCGCCGCCTCTGTTCAAGCTTAAAACTACACCCCAGAACCCTCCTCACCTCCCCATCCCAAATACCAGTCCCATTTCCCACAAATCACCCCCAAACCATTCGAATTTTAGATTGGAGGATTGAACCCTAATTTCAAAAGTTCCGGGCTCCAGTTTTGTTTAATGATTTAGGTCGATTGTGATGTTATTCGTGTGTTCTTATCAAGAACACACGATTAATATCATAGTCAACCAAAAATCCGTGAAATTGAAGAGTCAGACTACCTTCCTCGAGTATTCAATTCTAATAGGTATTTTCTTTTCTTCTTTCCGATTTATTCTAGATTTCATCTTCTTTTTCTGTTTCTCTGTTTCTTCTCTTCTTCTTAATTTCTTCTTGAACTATTCTAGAATCATTCGCATATGTAATTATGATTTTTCATTTTTGTTAGTATATTTAGACCGTAATTCAGCCAATTTGGATTTGTTAGTTTGGTAATAGGCCACTTAGGCTAATTTTAAATTGTTAGAATATGGCAGCATGTATTACATGGGCTTGCAATTTGTTAACTGGATAAATGCTAATTAGGGCCATTTGGTTGTCTGATCCTATGGGTTGGGTTTTGGTTAAGTTCAGACTCACTTTGGGTTAGAACAGTTGGGTCGAATTTGACCCATGACCCATAGGTAAGCTAAAGTAAAAACGGGGTCTCAAAGGGGTATTTGGGGTAATTCAATCAGGGAATCTTTCCCTAACTGCCTAAGAAACCCCTAGAAGCTTATAATAAGGGCTGATAGTTTAATTTCAGATCCTAACTTGGTAAACAAGTCATAAAATGAAGGACTAAAAGGGTAAAAATAAATCAGCAGGGCTGCCCTAATTGTTTGCCTATAAAGGCATTGTATCCTTGCCTTGCAAGTCAGATTTTAGGGCCAAAAGATTTTAGAGCCAAAAGATTTTAGGGCCTACAGAATTTAAGAGCTAAAAATACATCAGATTTGAGAGAGCTAAAAGAGCTAAAGAGCTGAAAATACACAGAAAATCCCACTGTTCAATTGAAATTCCAGAAAATCCCTTAAGTCTCCATTCTCAAATCATTCGTGAATAGCTGAAGGGGTAAAATGAGTTGAATCTGTGTGGGTATTCAGTTTGTTTGGTTCATTTTGGGTTGGATCTTCAATTACTGAACTTTGTTGACATTGTTGTGGATTCAAACCTATTTTTAGTGATCGTTTCTGAGTTGATTTTGCTGCCGAAATACTACTGTTTCATTACCATTGCTGATCCCTTGTCCTTTAACTATTTCCATTTCCAGTATTCTCCTTGGCTTATAACTGAGGATCAATTGCTGAACATGTAATAGATTTGAAGTGAGTTGAATGAAGGGTGCATTCAAGTTGATCTACCTGTTATCTTACTGTCATTTTATATCTCATACTTAGCTGTAGAATTATAGATATTGATTAGGCTTCTCTTTCCTGAAACTGTGTGTATAAGAGATTCCTATAAAGTATTTTCACATATGTATTGATGGAATGGACTGTGGACTTTGACTATGTAGATTCATTCTCGACTTTGTGTTTTGGTTTTGGCCGCTGTTAGTACTCTGCCATGTGATCCTTATTTTCTACATTTTATTTCGACTAGCTCATTTTTGCTCCATGTTTGGTATGTCAATTAATGACATATTATAAACTTTTAGAGCTCATCACAAAGCTGCAATCAGTGCTGTTATTTGTACTTGTAAATATTAGGCAGTACTGATTCGTTTCATTGTTTTGAGTTTGTTTGATTATGTGGGGGTTGACACATTCATTTGTCGATAGCAATATAAATTAGCAGGTCATCAGTCCTATAGGAATCTGGTTGGATAATTTGTGTAGTCATAAATACTGGGTATGGTTGGGTTTTCAATTTCGATGAATGTTTGACAAAATTGTTAAGTTATGAGGTTTCATTTCATATAAGGATTAGAATCAGGTCTATATTTTGTCATAAAAGCTTACTAATTAATGTTTCGAAATTAAAGGGTCAGTTATCGCAATCTTGTTTATTTGGTTAAATAACTCAGCAACCTGTGAGTTCAGAGATTCGATCTTGAATTCCCTCCTTTTCAATTTTAATGCCTTAAATTTGGGGCATGTTTGTTCTCAATAAATAAAGCCTGCATCTGGGCTCAAGGCCATGCCCAATAAAATTGGTGCCCTCATTCATGTGGCATTTCGCATGGCACCCTGGCCATTTCCAGGCGTGAGCAACTTGAATTGGGCCCATCCTTGGGCCCATAGCTTTAATAGACTTGGATCACTTTTTCTTTCTAATTAATGTTTATTTAATGATTTAAATGTGAGCATTGGGCCTTCCAAGCTAGGCAGCAGATTTGAACTAAGGACATTTTCGACAATTGAAATATGTCCTTGTTTGGGTCTGGGCTTGATCTCGGGGCTCAAATCTTCTTGAATGCTTCTTATGTTAGTCAATTTTTAATGTTAATTACGTAAACCCTTTAATTAGAATAGGAGTGGAGCCATAATAGATAATATTAGTTCATGGACTTTCCAAATATTAGTTAGGACATCCTTAAAAATAAAGTTGTGGTGCGCCGCGCCAAATAAAATCACAAATTGCGTGGCCCTCTCTAGCTATGTCTTTAAAATACTTAGAACTCGGGGCGTGCCATTTAGTGAATTTTCATGGCCCCCGCAAAGTTAACAACGCGTTAGTTGCTTTAGGCGCGTCATTTAATAATATTATCTTCCTAATCTCGGGTGTGCATTTCATGTGACCCAAATTCAAATCCTAAAATGTTGAATAAAATGTGTTTTAGATTGTGGGTGCATTTCATGTGACGCGATCCAAAGACACGTTTAAACGACGTTCAATTTCCTTAAAATTAATTAAAAGCAGTAAATAATTTAAAATTGCACTATAGGTTTAAAACATGTATTAAAATTAGATAATAGGCCAATTATGATAGATTAAGCGACCGTGCTAGAACCACGGAATCCGGGGGTGCCTAACACCTTCCCCCGGGTTAACAGAATTCCTTAGTCAGAATTTCTGGTTCGTAGACTTCACTTGGAAAGTCGAAATCTTCCTCGATTTGGGATTTAAAATAAACCGGTGACTTGGGACACCAAATAAACTATCCCAAGTGGCGACTCTGATAAATAAATAATCCCATTTCGAATAATGTCACTTTAAGTGAAAACTCCCTTATACACTATCCTCCGGGGTGGCGTGTAAAAAAGGAGGTGCGACAGCTCTGGCGACTCTGCTGGGGAAAAGAACACAGAATCTTTGGTTCAGAGTTAAGAATTTGAGCTTAGAGTAGTTGTTATATTTTGGCTTTATCTGTTATCTGATTTTATTACATGTTTTGGGCCTAATGTGCTAAATGCTTTACCGCTTTGATATTTGGTGAACTGTATATATAAACTGCTACGAAACCCTTCCTCTCTCTGAGTCTTCTACATCATGGAGAAGGGTGCACTTCGTGTGACTTCTCTTCTGGCTAGAGTCTTATCCCATTTTAGAACGAGGTTCGGACAAGTTGCTAAGCCGGCGAAGCTTCTGTATTCCCGGTATGCTGCCCCCCCCCCCCCCCCCGGCTCGAGTTGTCCGCTCGGATAAGCTAGGTCTAGAACAATAAATCCAGGTTTTAAACCTAGTATAACAAAGCCTCATGCCGGATCCCTAGTAGGAACATTTGTTTGCATCACGTGCATTTTACTTAGGAGACTCAACACAGAGGTTGGGTCTGTCTAGGACAGGTGTACCTGAAATAAAAAGACCATCCTGATGCATCTTACGTGCTACTTGTGCATTTATTTGTTTCGGCTTACATGTTGACCGGCTTCCAGAATAGGGAAAGAAAAATCAAAAAAAGGAAAAGAAAAAAAAAAGAGAAAACCAAGAGTGAGAGGTAGGTATTTTAGAAAATTCTGAAACTCTGCCGAATTTTTGAGAAAATAGTTGGTTTAGTCAAATCTGACCAAACTACGCGGGTTTGATTCTCACCGGATGTGAGATACGTAGGCAAACCTCATCGGTTCCGACCCCTCAAAAAATTCAAAAATATTTTCTTTCAGTTCTTTCATTAAAAATCTTTCCTTAGAAAATTCAAAAAAAACAAGTAGTTTTTAAACTCAAAAAAAAAAAATGGTTTCCTTCTTTCTAATGTTTTTCATGAAATAAAAAGAAAAATAAATAAAAATCAAAATTCAAATATGGGTTTCCTTCATATTGAAGTATTTTTCAAAAAAATTAAAGAAAAAATCCAAAAATACTCCTTAGATGTCTTTCTTTCATAAATGTCAATAAAAAAAAATTGAAAAATTAAAGTCAAAAAATATTTTTTCTTTTCTTTAGAAGTACTTTTGTAAATAAACAAAAGCTCAGAAATTCAAAATATTTTTTCTTAAAAAAGTCCCTCTTTCGAAAATTAAGAGGTTACATCCAAAATCCAAAAATATTTTCTTTCTTCCTTAGAAAAAGAGAAAACAAATGAAAATCCAAACAAAAAAATATTTTCTTTTTGCTTCTGAAATTCCCAAAGTTCCAATCAAAAGAAAAGGAATTTTTAGAAGACTTTCTTTCAAAAATAAAATCAAAATCTAAATCAAAAATCCAAAAAAAAATTTCCCTTTCTTCTTTTAAAGCATTTTTTTTTTTAGAAAATTCCAAAGGAAAGAAAATCAAAAAAAAATCAAAAATATTTTTCTTTTGCCTTAAAGCTTCATGGTCTGAGTTTTATAAAAAGAAAAAATAAGAGTTAGTTTACTCAATTTCCAATTTTTCCCTAGCTACGCCAGTTTGATTCCCACAGGGCGTGGGATACGTAGGCAACCCTCATCGGGTCCAACTTCCTCCTTTTTTACAAAAATAGCCCAAAAATAACAAAAATTTTAGTTTTTCTCACAAATAAGTCAGGTGATGTCATTCTTGTCTAAAATAAGCTGAATGTCCCCAAAAGGGCGCCGGAAGGCTGTTTTTGCAAGAACGGCCACCTTGGGTCATTTTTAACGGTTAGCGTGCACAGCCTTAAAATCTTCTTTCCCGAAGTGCTAAAAGGCCGTATCCGCAAAGCCGAGGTTTTGTTTTTGAAATGAAAATTTTGAAAAAAAAATGATGTTACTTTTTCTCCTAGGTTAAAATAAGTCTTTAAATCACCTTAATAAATGTGCAGGATGAGCACGAATGAAATTGAACCCTTCACAGTCCTTAAGGAGATCCCCTTGAAGCTCCATATGTGGTGGAATGATCTAGAAAAGGGCAGTATAGAAACAATGGTAAAAGTTCTGGGAGGCCTCATCGGACTATTGAACGTCAAGCTAAGGTTGGACATAATTGAAGCTTTAATACCTTTCTGGGACCCGACTCGCAATGTGTTCCGTTTCTCTAACTTTGAGCTCACACCTACATTAGAGGAAGTTGCGGGTTATGCGGGCCTTAATGGAAATCTTAGAAGCCGATATCCGTTGGTACAAAGACCGGTATCTCCCCACAGATTTCTGGATTTACTGAGTATTAGTCGGGATGTTCAGGACGGAAATTTATCGGAAGGGTATTGCACACTCCATTTCTTGTATCATCGATATGGCAACCCCCGCGGTTTTGAAGAGCCAAACACTGGTCTAACCTATGCTGGAAACAAAGACAAATGGGAAGTAAGGCGGGGTTTAGATTTCATGGTAGCCTTCTTGGGAGTTGTGGTCTGTCCACGAAAAGATGGGAATATAGAGATCGGTCTTGTGGGAATGATCGATGTTGCTATCAAGAAAGCCAACAGCACCGTGGTTCCTCTGATCGTATCTGAAATCTATAGAGCCTTGACTATCTGTCGGGAAGGGGGAAAGTTCTTCCAGGGTTGCAATTTGTTACTACAGTTATGGATGCAAGAACACCTCTGTCACCGGGTTGGGTACATGAATTATGGTTTGACCGGGTTGAGCTGCATTGAAGAATTCGAAAGCCGGGTAGCAGGTATTGAATTCCCTAAGGGTACTGAAGCTTGGCTTACACATCTGAGATCCTTGACTGCCGATAAGATCGAGTGAGCATTTGGATGGCTTCCTGCCACCGAAGCAGTTTACATGTCAGCTGAAGTGTCTTATATCCTCTTGATGGGCATCCGGAGCATCCAGCCCTATGCTCCCTACAGGGTTTTGCGACAATTAGGAAGATTTCAAACCGTCCACATTGATGAAGATTTGAGTAAACATGTCATTGAACTGGGCCCAAAAGCCGCATTTCCAGAAGGGAAAATTCGCCAAGTATGGAATGAGTGTAGGTTTCTTGAACCTAAGACCATAGTGCGAGACCGAGCTAGAGGGGAAGTCGACCCTAAGTACATGGTTTGGTTCGGCAAAAGATTCCAGATTCCTGAAAGGCCCGCAAAGAGACCACATGTCCAACAGTTTACCGATGGGGCCCAAGTGCAATGGGATTGGTTGACTAAGGAGAATGAGTAAAGAGCCAAAATAAGCCAATTGGAAAGGCAAGTCATGGAGCTTCAATTTGAAAATGGTGTTCAAGCCGCCGCAGATAAGGGAGAAAAGAAGAAACTGACCCAGGAAAATGAGGCCCTTAAAGATCATATCAGAAAGATGAAAATAGCTGCCAATAACCCGAAAAGAAGTCGGGCTGATGAAAGACTTATAAGTGGTCTAAAACAGGAAGTCCTCGAGTGCCAAGAAGACCTGGAAAAGTCTGAAGATAGTCTAGCAAAAATCCGGGCACAATGGACAAAGAAAGCAGAAGAACGGGCACGATTTGTGCAGTAAATGAAGAGAAACTATGAAGGGACCATCACTAGCCTGAGAAGAAAGGTGACTACTCTTGAGGATGAGGCAGCCCAACAGGCTAAAGATTTCAAGGCTGATAGGGAGCATTGTTATAAGCTGATGGCTCAAATGGAGAAAGAAATACAGCAATTGCAAAATCAGCACTTTTATGACTCCCAAGTATTCGAAGCCCGGAACCAGCAGATAGGGCGGTTACTTCAGGAGAAAGGCCGAATTAGAGAAAGGATTAGGGCCATCGCTGACTATATCACCACGAAATGCCTAGCGTGCGAGGACATGACTCGTACCACCTTCTTTGCTGCACTGATGACTTTTGTCCGTCAAGTTATGGGTGATTTGGAGCGACTACAAGGGGGTCTCGCACATAGGCCCGCGGCGAGGCCGAATGATGCCCCGCGGGCCCCAGTAGTTGAAGCTTTAATGTATTTCAGATTTTTCAAGTATCGAGTCTGTATTTTGCTTTATTTTAAGTCTGTTTGTAGTTTTTGTTTCCAAGAAAATGAGTAGTTAACATCTTTTGTAATAGAAGTTTTATTAATGAAAATTGAAAATTCCCAAAAATTGATTCCTTAATTTTTGCATTTATTTTTCTTGAACTACGTAATGATCTGATTCACGTGGCATCGTGATACGTAGGCAATCCTCATCGGATCCGGTCATATTTTTAAATAGCTCCAATAAGAAAAGAAAATGAAAAAAAATGAAATGAGAGAAAAAGACCAAAATAAAGGAAAAGCAAGAAAAAGAGAGAGTGGAAATCAAAGAAGAAAATGGGAAAGAATCCAAAAAAAGCCGGGATGAAGCACGCAACCGTTGCATAACATGTAGAAACCCATTTAACTGTACAGGTGCATCACACCCCAAAGTGCGATTGCCTATATGTTATTTGTCTCAAACTAACCATTTGCTGCTGTCAAATTCCAGTCCAGGTTTTTTATAGAACGGTGGTTGGTTTTCGTGGTAACCTGGCTTCACATCCATACTTTACTAGATCAAAGGGGAGCATCGGAATATCTTCGAAAATGACCTTGCCAACAATCCCCATCGCAGATGATAGCCCAATCTTGGGCATCCTGACCTCAGAATCTGCAGCGGCTGAAGAGAACAAGGTCTTACGTCTTCTAGTCATGGAAATGTGGGATGCTTGGGCGAATGGAAGAGAGCCGCCAAGTGCTATCCCCGGATTCCCCGAACTGTTTCCTAGATCAGGGGGTACTTCTAATGTTCCAATCAATCATCCAAACACCCCACTAGGACAGCCCACCATGTCAGCTCATTTCGTGGGAACACCTTCTGAGGTTCGCCCCCATGTGTTCATGTCCGGAGCAGCCTCCAATATCTTCACCGCTCCCCCATGCTCAGCCACAACACAGCCTGCACTGCCTAGGCCCACTTTTGACCTTTCAGCCTTTACATTCCAAACACCCACCTTTCAAATGGAGCCTCCTCAGTTGCCCACTTATACTTATCCTCAGCCGCCTCAATTTGAGTTCACTGCGGGACAGGAAAAGACTCCCAAAACTCCCGAACAAGAAGAAATTACAAGGAGGATGAGAAGCTTGGAGCAGAGCCTCAAGAACATACAGGGTCTGAGTGGGAAGAAAGGTGTGTCCTATGCTGATCTATGCATGTTCCCTCACGTACACTTGCCTCTGGGATTCAAAACTCTAAACTTTGAAAAGTACGATGGACATGGTGATCCTATTGCTCATCTTAAGAAATACTGTAATCAATTGCGAGGAGCCGGAGGAATGGAAGAATTACACATGGCTTATTTTGGAGAAAGTCTGGTTGGTATTGCCTCCGATTGGTATATGGATCAAGATATATCTCGTTGGCACATCTGGGATGACCTCGCTAGAGAGTTTGTCAGACAATTCCAGTACAATATAGACATTGCTCCAGACAGAAACTCACTGGCAAACTTGAAAAAGAAGTCCTCGGAGAGCTTCCGGGAGTACGCAATCAAATGGCGTGAGCAAGCCTCTAGAGTAAAGCCTCCGATGGATGAGGTCGATATGATCACAGTGTTCCTCCAAGCTCAGGAAGCCGACTACTTCAAAAATATGACGTCAGCTATGGGTAAACTGTTTGCGGAAGCTATCAAAATCGGTGAAATGGTGGAAAATGGATTGAAAACAGGCAGAATCCTAAGCCAATCCGCTATTAGAGCAACCTCCCAAGCCATTCAGGGCGGGTCTGGAGGAGTAGCAAAAGGCAGGAAGAAAGAAGAAACATCCATGGCAGCATCAGGCAGGAAGACACCGTGCTCCCAGATCCATGTTCCCAGAAAGGACCCCTCAGCATTATTACCCTCACCAGGACATGGCCTATGCTCCTCAGCCATACGCGGTCATGAATGCTCAACCTTTTGTCCGGCCTCAACAGCAAGCTAACAGGAACTAAGCTCCATTTCAAAGAAACCAGCCTCCTCACCAAAACCACTACAACCCCCGTCCTCCACAAAATAACCTCCGTCCTCGTGAACCACCCAGGAGGCCAAATTTTACACCAATCGGTGAATCCTACTCCAGTCTGTTTCCAAAGCTTGTCCAAATGGGTCTGCTGCAGCCCGTACCTCCAAATAGGCAAAACCCAGAATCACCCTCCTACCAATGAGACGCCCAATGCGCTTATCACTCAGGAGTTGAGGGGCATGATACAGAAAGTTGTTGGACTTTGAAAAGAGTCGTGGAGGATTTGATAGAACAAAGGAAGATAGTGTTAAGGGACGAGGATATCCCCAATGTGACCAACAACCCATTGTCGGCCCACAACAACGGGCCGATAATCGGAATGATCTGTGAAGATAAGGAATTTGACCCGGCATTGAAGGCCATCATCGCCATTGCTGATGTAGAGAGGAAACTGAAAACTTCCCCGAAACAAGACAAAGGGGAGCAAAAGAATAAAGCCACCCATCAAAAATCAGAGAAGAAAATTGAAGCAGGAACTGGGGCAGCACCCGCCAAAGATGCTATTCTCTATGTCCCTCGGGGCCGCAAGGAAAAGCAGATGACTTTGAGTCCTCCCAGGAGATTTGAACTGAACAAGGCAACCCAAATGTACGTGCCCAAGGGAGCTTATGTGGTGCGGGCGCCAATTAATTCACCAAGGCTGAGTGAGCCCGTGGTTATTGGCCGCGCGCCACAGAGGCCCATGACAGATCCTACCGTGGTGCCTTGGAACTACCATAAAACAGTGGTGACGTATAAGGGCAAAGAAATCTCAGGAGAGGTTCAAGAAAATTACCCTGTGGAAAAGAACTCCAATTTAGAAGAAGTGAACAACGCCACCAAGAAGCGATTCCCAGCTAAAAAACCCGTGAGTGCCGAAGAGGCGGAAGCTTTCTTTCAAAAAATGAAGATGGCGGATTATGAAATGGTTGACCAGCTTCGAAAGTTCCTGAACAAGTCTCCTTGCTATCTTTGTTGATGAAATCCCTCGAACACCAGAAGGTATTAATCAAGACCCTCAATGAGGCATACGTGCCAGCTGAGACTTCTGTGGAGCAATTAGAAAGAATGGCGGAAAGATTTTTCGCTATCAACCAGATTTCATTCAGCAAAGATGACTTGCCTCCGGAAGGGGCTGCACATAACAAAACCCTGCACTTAACTGTCAAATGTGAAGGATACTACGTGAAAAGAGTTATGGTGGATGGATGCTCTGGGGTGGACATCTGCCCACTTTCAACTTTACAGCATGGAAATTGGGACCGAAAGAATCCGACCCAACAATGTCTGCGTACGAGCCTTCGATGGTATAAAAAGGGACACGATTGGAGAAATCGATCCAATTCTGACCATCGGCCCAGTAGATTTTGAAGTAACCTTCCAGGTTCTAGACATGGACACATCCTACAACTTTCTTTTGGGGAGGCCATGGATCCATGCAGCGGGGGCTGTGCCCTCTACTCTTTATCAGATGGTAAAGTTCGAGCATGAGGATCAAGAGATCATGGTCCACGGGGAAGATGAGCAATCAATTTATCGGAACCCATCAGTCCCATGTCTTGAAACAAGAGAAGGGAGTGAACATATAGTTTATCAGGCCTTTGAAATTGTGGTTGCAGACTAGTACGAAGAAGGAAACCCTTGCCCCCAACCATTCCTTTCTAATGCATCCATCATGGTGGCCAAAGAAATGATCCGCCATGGCTTCAAACCGGGGAAGGGACTTGGGAAATCATTGCAAGGAATAGCTGAACCCATCACCTTGCCTACCACTGAGAAGTTCTTCAGAATAGGCTTCAGACCCACACCAGCTGATATAAAATGGGCAGAGGACAGAAAGAATGATGGATGGGCTTTGCCACAGCCAGTGCCACATCTGTACAGAACATTTATCAAGCCGAAATACAATGAAAAAGAGGAGGATAAGGCCTTTTGGGCCGAAGAGATTGAAGAGATCTGTGGGGCAATGAGGAAGATACTATATGAAACCCACATGGTCCAGGCAGGGGAGGGCTCAAGCACCGCTGAGGTGCTGTATATGGGACCTAACGCCAAGTTGCAGAATTGGAAGGCTACGCCATTCCTAATCAGGCAGGAGTCCCGGTATACCTGTCCTGCCACTTTTTCTGCATCGCGAGTTATTCCAGGGTGTAACTCGGATGTTTTCTTTAGTTTCTTGTCTTTTAATTTCCAAATGTAAACCCTGTTATCTTCAAATTCCAAGAAATGAAATCAATATTTCATCGTTGATCTTTCTTTATTTTTTCTGATTTTGCCATTTTTTCTCTTTTATTTCTTCTTTCTGTTCTAATAATGCGGCTTTAAAAAACATGACATGCTTGCCGACTTCATGCCCAGATCCCAAAACGTTGTCAGACTTCGAAATAATGTATCAAGAGTCGAAATGCAAAGAAGATTAGTTTGAGGAAATGAAACAAAGAGTTGGAACAGCTGAAGGAAAATTGCTTCCAGAGTGGAAAGTTCCATACATTGCAACAAGAGTACTGCCAAAAGAGTGCGTTGTACTTGGGATACATCGAAGGAAATGATCCCGAAGCAGCTGTGAATACGGATGCAGTAAACAGGTACTATGTTTAGGCTTTCTGCAACAATGACTTTGTTCAATTGGGATGACGAAGGCTTTCATCCTCGCTACCCAAACACTACCAACCCTTTGCAAACCCTTTGAGCCGGCTCCCATTCTTTGATTACCCTCTTTGGAACCTGGAAGTGTTATTGAAAAATGAAATGAAAAAAAAGAGAAGAAAAAAGAGAAATATATAAAATAAAAAAAAAGAAATTGAAGTGAAAATGAAAAAAAAACGAAAAAGAGAGAGGACAAAAGGAAAGATAAAAGAAAGAGAAAACAACAACAAAAACAACAAAAACA
Organism: Nicotiana attenuata; assembly: GCF_001879085.1. Taxonomy (NCBI): domain Eukaryota; kingdom Viridiplantae; phylum Streptophyta; class Magnoliopsida; order Solanales; family Solanaceae; genus Nicotiana; species Nicotiana attenuata. Next base: position 32,159 of record NW_017675053.1, read on the forward strand.
AAATGTTTCCCTGAACTACGTCTGACTTGATTCTGAGAGGATACGTAGGCAGCCTCTCTCTGGGGTTCAGTCACACCAAAACAAAAATCCCAATTCCCCCAAAAAAGTGAAACTGGGGTAGATGATATAATGGCTCGGCAATAAGCCTACCAGAACGATTCCAAAGTTGTAAATCCATCATGATTCTTTTACCCAAACCTTGTCCAAGACCTTCTGATCAATTGGCAAAGGCGTTGGAATCGAAAAACACCATTGTGGGGATCTGAGGCAATCAAACTGAGAGAAATAAAATGAGAGAGTCTTATCGGTGAAAACCTACGGGCACCATAAGGCGACGGTGAGCAGAGAAATTGAAAATAAGAGAGTCCGTTTAGTGAAAACTTGTAAAGAGCACTATCAGGCGACGGTGAGAAGAGAAATGAGAGAGGTCGATTGGCGAAAACCCGCAAAGGGCGCCGTCGGCCGAAGAGATGACATCTCCCACCGCTGAAAGAGTCCTGGCAAGATTCCTTGGTTTTGAAATACGGGTCAATGAGTTTATGAGAAGTTGGGAAAGTTTGTGCGGGTCGGGCATCCAGTCCAAGAAGCATGTCATGTCTACTTGAAGCCTGTATGCACCCCAGATAAGTCCTTCTTTTCTCCCCGAAAGGGACGCTTCTCTTTAAATTCATTTTCTTGTCTTTTTGTCTACTTTTTCCTTGAAATCCCTTTCGGTCTAACTCTGTTCCCGAAACTAATACAAAGAAAAGGTGGCAGGACTGGCTTTACAGGGCTCTCCCTAACAAAGGCTAAAGAAAAGTGCCCAGCCTCAGCGGGTGCATCAAGACAATCCCAATTGGCCATGATGGTTGATGCTCTGAAAGCGAAGTTATTGAAAAAGAAAAGAAAGTCAAGGACAAAGGTCCTAAAGGCAGAATAAAGTGAAAGGGTCGAAGCCCCGCGCGGGCGAGTTGTCGTGAAAATTTAAAAGTTGAGCTCTTCGGTTTGGTAGCATAGGGCCCCATTCCCTAGATATCCCGGCATAACCCGTGGACCTCCCTGGCATAACCCAAGGAGCCTTTTCTTTATCCCGGCATAACCCGTGGACCTCCCTGGCATAACCCAAGGAGCCTTTTTTCTTTTAATCCCGGCATAACCCGTGGACCTCCCTGGCATAACCCAAAGACCATTTTTCTTTCAATCCCGGCATAACCCGTGGACCTCCCTGGCATAACCCAAGGAGCTTTTTTTTTATCCCGGCATAACCCGTGGACCTCCCTGGCATAACCCAAGGAGCCTTTTCTTTCAATCCCGGCATAACCCGTGGACCTCCCTGTCCATAACCCAAGGAGCTTTTTTCTTTCAATCCCGGCATAACCCGCGGATCTCCCTGGCATAACCCATGGAGCCTTTTTTCTTTCTTATCCCGGTATAACCCGCAGATCTCCCTGGCATAACCCAAGGAGCCTTTTTTTCTTTATCCCGGCATAACCCGTGGACCTCCCTGGCATAACCCAAGGAGCCTTTTTTCTTTTAATCCCGGCATAACCCGTGGACCTCCCTGGCATAACCCAAAGACCATTTTTCTTTTATCTCGGCATAACCCGTGGACCTCCCTGGCATAGCCCAAGGAGCTCTTTCTTTATCCCGGCATAACCCATGGACCTCCCTGGCATAACCCAAGGAGCCTTTTTTCTTTCAATCCCAGCATAACCCGTGGACCTCCCTGGCATAACCCAAGGAGCCTTTTTTTTTCTTTCTTATCCCGGCATAATCCGCGGATCTCCCTGGCATAACCCAAGGAGCCTTTTTTCTTTCTTATCCCGACATAACCCGCAGATCTCCCTGGCATAAACCCAAGGAGCCTTTTTTCTTTCAATCCCGGCATAACCCGTGGACGTGCATAACCCGTGGACCTCCCTGGCATAACCCAAGGAGCCTTTTCTTTCAATCCCGGCATAACCCGTGGACCTCCCTGTCATAACCCAAGGAGCTTTTTTCTTCCAATCCCGACATATCCCGCGGACCTCCCTGGCATATCCCAGGAGCTTTTTTCTTTTATCCCGGCATAACCCGTGGACCTCCCTTGCATAACCCAAGGAGCCTTTCTTTTTCTTTCAATCCCGGCGTAACCCGTGGACCTCCCTGGCATAACCCAACGAGCCTTTTTCTTCTTTCAATCCCGGCATAACCCCTGAACCTCCCTGGCATAACCCAAGGAGCCTTTTTTCTTTCTATCCCGGCATAACCCGTGGACCTCCCCGGCATAACCCGAGGACCTTTTTCTTTTACGGCATAACCCGGTCATTTTCCAGCATAACCTGGTAATCCTCCCAATTTAAGGCTTCATTCCCAAGGATACACAATCCTGATTTTTATTGCTTTCAATGGAAAAGTAGGTTAGATTTGTGTTGCGAATAACTCACGAAATTTTCCTAGTGAAAACTAGGGCAGAAAAACTTTGTTCGTTTGTTTTTTTGGTGTCCGAACAGGTTTTACCTCAAGCCACAGGATTCGAGATGACCGAAAGAATGAGTCTCAATCCAGAATAAAGGAAAAGAAGAAAAGAACAAAAAAGAAATGAACTCAAAGTGTTTGAAATGGAGAAGGATGCGGACTGCTCAAAATTTGATCGAAGTCACAAGCTTCGCATGTCCCGCTTTGATCCAATGCTGAAGAAAGAACCAGCGCATGCAGTTGACGAGCATCAAGATTCAGATCGGAGTCTGCAGCAAGAGCTAGCCAAGACTCAAGATCAAGCTTCAAGAGATTTATAGATAGGAATCTTGTAACTCGTAGCTGATAGGCCTAGCTAGCTTAGCTTTTGATTTTCCTTTTTCGGTGTAATAAGGAGGTCAGCAAGCAGTAGCAGCAGCATCAGCAGTGAAATCACAGCTCCCGGTAGTCCCAGCTACCAAAACTTCCAGAACTAAACTGACCTGATTCCTTTATAACGAAGGATATGTAGGCAACCTCTGAAGCAGGGTTCGGTCAGACATTTATCAAAAATGCTTCTCATTGAGTGCCAAGCGGGCAAAATCCCTCATAATTGCTCATTTATCTTTGCCCGAAAACCCTTCGTGTCTCCGAGAAAAGAGGGGCAACTGTGAGCACGTGATTTTTGCCTCGCATGATTTACTCCTACGGGATTCTTAAAATTAGGATTTTTCTTTTAATTATTTGATTTTTAGGATTTAATTGCATAATTTTCATGTTTATTTGCATTTCTGTGTGCATTTTTTTAATTTATATAACTCATGGAAAATACAAAAATACGTATTGCATTTGCATTTAGGATTTAATTTTACATATTAATTAGTAATTAGGGTTTTACAAAAATACAAAAATCACAAAAAAAATTGATTTATTTTGCTTGGTTTAATTTTTAGCTTTGAATCTTGTTAGTTTTCTTTTAATTTGGTATTTAATTATTTGAGTTAGAGCTTAATATAATTTGGTAGGTTAATCTAGTTTTTTTAGGATTAATTTAGGTTTTTAGTTTTTAATTTGAAAAGAAAAAGAAATGAAAATTAAAAAAAAAATTGAGTCTTTAATAAAGATGCCCAAATATTGGGCTGGTCCAAGCCCAAAACCCACCAAATACCCAGTCCATACCCACATCTTAACCCGACCCAGTCTCCTTGGACGACCAAATGACGTCGTTTGCTCCCCGTTTGATCTCAACCGTCGAGGTTAGGAGATCTAACGGATGAGAAGCTTGGGTCACTTAGGATATAAGTTTCCAAACGTCACCTACCCCCCCCCCTCTTCACTCATCGTCTCTCACCTCCCTCAAACCCTAGAGACCACTCCACCGACTCCGCCGTCTGCCGCCGCCGGAAATCGCCTACGGCGGCGGCGAGTCTCCAATGACCACCAAAATTACACCAAATCCCACTTCACCTTCCTCGTTCCAGATCTCCACCCCATTTCTTTCAGAAAACCCTGGAACACCTCAAATCTTCAAAACCCTAGCGCCGCCACGATTTTCCTCGGTGGCGGCAGCGCCTCTGTTCAAGCTTAAAACTACACCCCAGAACCCTCCTCACCTCCTTATCCCAAATACCAGTCCCATTTCCCTCAAATCACCCCCAAACCATTCGAATTTTAGATCGGAGGGTTGAACCCTAATTTCAAAAGCTCCGGGCTCCAGTTTTGTTTAAAGATTTAGGTCGATTATGATGTTATTCGTGTGTTATTATCAAGAACACACGATTAATATCATAGTCAACCAAAAATCCGTGAAATTGAAGAGTCAGACTCCCTTCCTCGTGTATTCAATTCTAATAAGTATTTTCTTTTCTTCTTTCCGATTTATTCAAGATTTCATCTTCTTTTTCTGTTTCTCTGTTTCTTCTCTTCTTCTTAATTTCTTCTTGAATTATTCCAGAATCATTCGCATATGTAATTCTGATTTTTCATTTTTGTTAGTATATTTAGACTGTAATTCAGCCAATTTGGATTTGTTAGTTTGGTAATAGGTCACTTAGGCTAATTTTAAATTGTTAGAACATAGCAGCATGTATTACTTGGGCTTGCAATTTGTTAACTAGATAAATGCTAATTGGGGCCATTTGGTTGTCTGATCCTGTGGGTTGGGTTTTGGTTAAGTTCAGATTCACTTTGGGTTAGAACAGTTGGGTCGAATTTGACGCATGACCCATAGGTAAGCTAAAGTCAAAACAGGGTCTCAAAGGGGTATTTGGGGTAATTCAATCAGGGAATCTTTCCCCAACTGCCTAAGAAACCCCTAGAAGCTTCTAGCAAGGGCTGATAGTTAAATTTCAGATTCTAACTTGGTAAACAAGTCATAAAATGAAGGACTAAAAGGGTAAAAATAAATCAGCAGGGCTGCCCTAATTGCTTGCCTATAAAGGCATTGTATCCTTGCCTTGCAAGTCAAATTTTAGGGCCAAAAGATTTTAGAGCCAAAAGATTTTAGGGCCTACAGAATTTAAGAGCTAAAAATACATCAGATTTGAGAGAGCTAAAAGAGCTAAAGAGCTGAAAATACACAGACCTGATATATCAGAATTTTAAGAGCAAAAAGATTGGAGAGCCTACAGAATTTAAGAACTGAAAATACATAGGGGAAATCGGATTTTAGAGATTTTAAGAGCTAAAACTACAAAAAAAAAATTCCACTGTTCTACTGAAATTCCAGAAAATCCCTTAAGTCTCCATTCTCAAATCATTCCAGAATAGCTGAAGGGGTAAAATGAGTTGAATCTGTGTGGGTATTCAGTTTGTTTGGTTCATTTTGGGTTGGATCTTCAATTACTGAACATTGTTGACATTGTTGTGGATTCAAACCTATTTTTAGTGATCATCTCTGGGTTGATTTTGCTGCCGAAATACTGCTCCTGTTTCATTACCATTGTTGATCCCCTGTCCTTTAACTATTTCCATTTCCAGGTATTCTTCTTGGCTTATAACTGATGATCAATTGCTGAACATGTAATAGATTTGAAGTGAGTTGAATGAAGGGTGCATTCAAGTTGATCTACCTGTTATCTTACTGTCATTTTATATCTCATACTTAGCTGTAGAATTATAGATAGTGATTAGGCTTCTCTTTCCTGAAAATGTGTGTATAAGAGATTCCTATAAAGTATTTTCACATATGTATTGATGGAATGGACTGTGGACTTTGACTACGTAGATTTATTCTCGACTTTGTGTTTTGGTTTTGACCGCTGTTAGTACTCTACCATGTGATCCTTATTTGCTACATTTTATTTCGACTAGCTCATTTATGTCCATGTTTGGTATGTCAATTAATGACATATTATAAACATTTAGAGCTCATGACAAAGCTGCAATCAGTGCTGTTATTTGTACTTTAAATATTAGGCAGTACTGATTCGTTTCACTTTTTTGAGTTTGTTTGATTATGTGGGGGTTGTCACATTCATTTGTCGATAGCAATATAAATAGCAGGTTATCAGTCCTATAGGAATCTGGTTGGATAATTTGTGTAGTCATAAATACTGGGTATGGTTGGGTTTTCAATTTCGATGAATGTTTGACAAAATGGTTAAGTTATGAGGTTTCATTTCATATAAGGATTAGAATCAGGTCTATATTTTGTCATAAAAGCTTACTAATTAAAGGGTCAGTTATCTAAAGCTTGCTTATTTCGTTAAATAACTCAGCAACCTGTGAGTTCAGAGATTCGATCTTGAATTCCCTCATTTTCAATTTTAATGCCTTAAATTTGGGGCATGTTTGTTCTCAATAAATAAAGCCTGCATCTGGGCTCAAGGCCAGGCCCAATAAAATTGGTGCCCTCATTCATGTGGCATTTCGCATGGCACCCTGGCCAGTTCCAGGCGTGAGCAACTTGAATTGTGCCCATCCTTGGGCCCATAGCTTTAAAAGACTTGGATCACTTTTTCTTCCTAATTAATGTTTTTTTTAATGATTTAAATGTGAGCATTGGGCCTTCCAAGTTAGGCGGCAGATTTGAACTAATGACCTTTTCAATAATTGAAATATGTCCTTGTTTAGGTCTGGACTTGATCTCGGGGATCAAATCTTCTTAAATGCTTCTGATGTTAGTCAATTTTTAATGTTAATTACGTAAACCCATTAATTAGAATAGGAGTGGAGCCATAATAGATAATATTAGTTCATGGACTTTTCAAATATTAGTTAGGACATCCTTATAAATAAAGTTGAGGTGCGCCGCGCTAAATAAAATCATAAATTGCGTGGCCCTCTCTAATTATGTCTTTAAAATACTTAGAACTCGGGGTGTTCCATTTAGTGAATTTTCATGGCCCCCGCAATGTTAACAACGCGTTAGTTGCTTTAGGTGCGTCATTTAATAATATTATCTTCCTAAACTCGGGTGTGCATTTCATGTGACCCAAATCCAAATCCTAAAACGTTGAATAAAATGTGTTTTAGATTGCGGGTGCATTTCACGTGACGCGATCCAAAGACACGTTTTAAACGACGTTCAATTTTCCTTAAAATTAATTATAAGCGGTAAATAATTTAAAATTGCACTATAGGTTTAAAGCATGTATTAGAATCAGATAATAGGCCAATTATGATAGTTTAAGCGACCGTGCAAGAACCACGGAATCCGGGGGTGCCTAACACCTTCCCTCAGGTTAACAAAATTCCTTAGTCAGAATTTCTGGTTCGCAGACTTCACATGGAAAGTCGAAATCTTCCTCGATTTGGGATTCAAAATAAACCGGTGACTTGGGACACCAAATAAACTATCCCAAGTGGCGACTCTGATAAATAAATAATTCCATTTCGAATAATGTCACTTTAAGTGGAAAAACTCCCTTATACACTATCCTCCGGGGTGGCATGTAAAAAAGGAGGTGTGACAAATGTGTGAGTCCTAGAGTTAGCTAATCTCTCTGGAAACATTAAAGATTAAGAATAATTAAAGAAAAAATAACTCTTCAAATAAATAAATTCGTCTAATACATAAGAAGAACAAGATATTTAATCCATACTTTAAATATGAATATTCACATTAACATGATTCAAGTGTTGAAAAAATACTACACACTTAGATATTCAATACAAAGCAAGAAAATGAAGAAATGAGTAAAAATGGGTAAGAAAATCTTAACCAAAAGCTTCAAATCTTCAAGTCTCAAGTGTGTGTGTGTGTGTCAAATCATAGATCCCAAACTTGTTTCTCTTAGTCAAGAAACTGAAAATTAGCCAAAGATGTATTTTCAATAAGCTAGTTCATGTATTTGTGGGTTTGGAATGGAGAAAATGTAAAATGCCTAAGTTATCCAGGTCTGAAGCCCGTTGGCCGCACCTGCGGAAGAATCCTCGCAGGTGCGGTTCCCCAAATCCGGATACCTGCCCGCAGAAGTGACATTTGGTAAAAAATGGCTATTCCGCAGAAGCGGACAAGTTGTTGCATAAGCAGCTCCACAAATGTGGACCTCAACCGTAGAAGCGGATTCCATTTGTAGGAGCAAGTCCAGTCCAATTCACTTGTACCGCATATACGGCATTTTCTCGCAGAAGCGAGTCCGCAGATGCCGATAGTATTATGTAGATGCGACTTACCTAAAAATCTCACAATACACACCAAAAAAACCTCATATTATAGTTAACGGATACAAAAAGTAAAGGAAAGAAACTAAAATAAATGGTAAAATCTACACTCATCAGTAGTTATATTGGAATAGGTCTATTTTGCTATTTGGAACGTGTTTGCAATGTTTGGTGTCATTCCGAGTTGATTTGATAGGAACCAGATGTGGTTCTGTTTTTAGAAGTTCTTGAGTTTAATGCATTTTGATGTCCGATTCACGGTGCTAGATATTATTTTTGTATTTTGATCACACGAGCAAGTTCATACTATGTTCTTAGACTTGTATGGATGTTTGGTGTGGTGCCCCGAGGGCTCGGGTGAGTTTTGGAAGCATTCCGGACAGTTTTGTGGAAGGTTCAGATTTACTGGTGCTTCTAATCTTGCATTTGCGAGATATTGTTTGCATTTGCAAGGAGGGAAATCACATTTGCGACATCTGCTGAGAAACTGTCAGGTTCGCATTTGCGAGGGGGGGCCTTGGCTAGCTAGTTCGCAATTGCAATATTTGGGTCACTTTTGGGAAGGGCCTAACCTCGCAAATGCGAAGTCAGGGTCTCATTTTCGACATTTCCTAGGTTTCATTAGGAGTCGCATTTGCGAGGACTTGTCCGCATTTGCGAGGGTTTGCATTTGTGAACCCTGTATCGCATTTTCGACATCAAGTCGTGATTTTTTTTCTCACTTTCATTTTTTTGAATCCTAGACTCTGTAAGAGGTGATTTGGAGATGGGATTTTCATCTACAATCATTGGATATGTGATTTTGATCAAATTCCAGCTATTTTACAGGATTATATATTAGAATTAACATCAAATTTGCCAAAATCAAAGTGAAATTTTGTCAATATTTTGAGAAATAAAAATTTGGGATTTGAGAATCGCATTGGACTAGAATATTGAAACAAAACACATATATAGACTCGTGGGGTTATGGGTAGTCAAGACCTACCGGACGGGGTATTGACCAGCGGGCCCGGGGTTGACTTGTGTTGACTTTTTGGGAGTTGTATAAAGATGTTACTATGCAAAATCCCAACCCGTCATGATGGTGCCTAACACACCGGCTAGGCAAGCCAAAATACAACTTTAAAGAACCAAAAAAAAAAGAATTTATAAAATAGCTTAAGCCTTAAATCTCAATGTAACCAAAATACCGCTAGTACAAGATAAATCCCACAGAAACTAGTAAATACTGAGTCATGAGCTCTAATGGAATACAAGTCTGAAAACTAAATAGATAATGTTTGAACTGAGATAACAGTACATAAGAAAAGACAAGTCAAACTGCGGCCGAGGATGCAGCTCTACCTCGCCTCTCGACACTCAGTCCAACAAGCAAATCTACTACTGATAACTTTTCCTCACACATAGATCTGCACAATTAAATGCAGAGTGTAGTATGAGTACAACCGACCTAATCTACTCAATTAGTATTCTAAATAACCTCGGCGAGGTAAAAGAAGCAAACTATAAATGATACTAGATATAACCTATATTTCATCATTTTTAACAAGTACAGAACAATAATGAAATCAAGTCATAAGGCACAGAAAGAAGCATTTGTGTGTGTATGTGTATAGTTACTCAAATATTCTGCTCAGTCAATGTTCGGCATATAGATATGATATGCAGTTAAATCAGGAAATTAACCACGGAGATTGCAAGTAAAGATGAAATACAAAATCCAAACAAAACACTGGCCAAATTTCCTCAACCTTTCCATATCCGAACCAAACCACTTATTAGTTTTCATCAATATCCGTGTGTACACCATCAAGAGACAAACATGAGAGGGTGACCCTGGGGGGATGAATCCATATCCACACACAAGAACGGCCAATTCAACGTGCTACCAGCACAACGAGGTCACTTGCTCAATATCATAATTTGCCCGGCATGGTCACAGGACTAACTACACAATCCGCCTGGCATGGTCACCGGCGTAACAACAAAATCTGTGCGGCGTGATCACAGGCATAACAACCTAATCCGTCTGGAGTAGTCACAGGCATCCAGTGCAAATCATATCACACAGAAGCAAATATACATGAATACAGGTATATGATGAATGAGTATCAAATCTCATGCTCCTAGACTGGTATACAGGACATGTTTAAGTGTAGGCATGTGCAAAGTGTGCTATCATAGCTCAAATTGGCAATTTCATCATAGAATTAGCATTTTATCAAGTTCATTCGGGGATTTAGCCCTTATGCAGCATCAAACATGGCATAAATAATTCATAACGAGGTAACAAATATGAGAAACAATATAGTTTAAAGCTTAACAGTCAATTCAAGGCATATCATAGCCTAAACACTACTCGAGCATGGATAAATACCCCGGTGTTAGCACATGGAATCAAACCCCACACATGTGCGCACCCATAGCACGTATCTATCACATATAATTCAGGAAACTAGTGCAACCAAGTGTAGATAAAATACTTAACTCAAGCAAACCAAATCACTCTGCTAACAAGCCCTTCCGGGCGTATCAACCTCCAGAAGGCTCGAATCTAGCCAAAATAACATAATACTATCAATAAAAGCTATACAAAGTGATTCCAAACGATAAAGCTAAGATCTTTAACTCGAGTCAAAAAGTCAACCCTCGGCTCGCACCTCGGAACGCGACAAATTCACAAATTTGGAACACCCATTCGATTACGAGTCCAACCATACCAAAACCATCCAATTACAACCACAAATCGACCCTTAAATCCTCAAATTTTACTCTATAATAACATAGTCCAAAAATTTCCAAATTATAACTTAGATTCATGAAAATTAGGTGCAATAATCAATGGATATTTAATATTTGTGGACAAAAGTGATTAAAAGTCACTTACCTATTCAATCTAGGTGGAAAAATCTCCACAAATAGCCCTAGTCCAAACTCCAAAATTCCAGAATGAGAGATAAACTCAAAACCTCATATTTAAACAAATACCCACCGATTCACGCTTCTGCGGCCCTCAGAGTCGCACCTGTGGACTCAACAATCGGATGTGCGAGATTTCATTAAATCCCTACCTACCACACCTGTCGTCAAAGCTACGCACCTGCGGGACCTCTTTTGCTGCCTCTCACCCTCTCCTGCACATCCGCACTTGTGGATCACCCATTGTATTTGCGACAAAGGCCAAACAACTGCCGCTCCGCATCTGCGAACCCATCATCATCACAGAAGCGCATCCGCTTCTACGAAAATGCACGTGCATATGCGGTCTTGCCAATATTCACTCCTCTTCGCATCTATGGCCATCTCACCGCACCTGCGGCACCGCATCTGCGGCCATACCCACCGCAGGTGCAAAAGCACTAGATTTCAAGATATAAGGCTTTCCAATTATAACGGGTTGTTCAAAAGGATTCCCCGTCCTTCCATCAAATATTATTCTTTTTCCTGGATATTCGGGTTCAAATACCCATGGATTCGCTGTTTGCTTACTGGCTTCATATAATTTAGAAAACACAAATTGCTTACGATCATCCTCGAACGGGTCTAGAATCATACATGGAGTCTCAAATAGGTATGGATAGCTGCTCTGCATCTCCCGGTCGGTCTCCCAAGTAGCCTCCTCGACTGGCTGTCCTCCCCACTGAACTTTCACTGAAACTATATTCTTTGATCTCAACTTTCGAACCTATCCATCCAAAATAGCCACCGGCTCCACATGATAATAAGTCAAATTCCCATCTAACTAAACCGTGCTGAAGTCCAAAACATATGACGTGTCACCATGATACTTCCGGAGCATAAAAAACATGAAATACTAGGTGAACACCCGATAGACTAGGTGGTAATTCAAGGTTGTAGGCCACCTCACCAATCCTCTGAAGCACCTCAAAAGGGCCAATATATCGAGGGCTCATCTTTCCCTTCTTCTCGAATGCCATCACCCCCTTCATGGGCGAAACTCTGAGAAATACCTTCTCTCCCACCATATATGCAACATCATGAAGCTTCCAATCAGCGTAACTCTTCTGCCTAGACTACGCTGTACGAAGCCAATCCTGAATCAATTTGTTGCCTCCAAGGCATCCCAAACCAGATCAGTACCCAACAACCTAGCCTCTCCCGACTTAAACCAACCAACTAGAGAACGACACCGCCTCCCATATAAAGTCTCATAAGGATCCATCTGAATACTCGATTAGCAGTTGTTGTTGTAGGCAAACTCTGCAAGCAGTAAGAACTGATCCTATGAACCCCCAAATTCGATAACACAGGCGCGTAGCATATCCTCCAAGATGTGAATGGTGCACTCGGAATGTCCGTCCGTCTGGGTGTGGAATGTTGTACACAACTCAACCCATGTGCCAAACTCTCGTTGCACGACTCTCAAAAACTATAATGTGAACTGCGGGCCTTGATAAAAAATAATGGACACAGGCACAAAATGAAGCCGAACAATCTCACAGATATAGATCAGAGCCAGCCGCTCTGAAGAATAGGTAGTCACAACATGAATTAAATGTACGGACTTAGTCAAGCGGTCCACAATCACCCAAACTGCATAAAATTTCTTCAAAGACCGTGGGAGCCAAACAACAAAATCCATGGTAAACCGCTCCGACTTCCACTCGGGAATATCAAGTCTCTGAAGCAACCCGACCGGTCTCTGTTGCTTGTACTTCACCTGCTGACAGTTCAAACACTGAGCCACATGCTGCACTATATCTTTCTTCATTCTCCTCCATCAATAATTATGCCTCAAATCCTGATACATCTTAGCGGCACCCGAATGAATGGAATACCACGAACTGTAGGCCTCCTCAAGAATCACCTCCCGTAACCCATCCACATTAGGCACACAAATCCAACCCTGCATCTGCAACAACCTGTTATCTCCAATAGAGACCTCCTTAGCATCACTGTGTAGCACAGTGTCCTTAAGGACAAGCAAATGGGGGTCATCATACTGACGCTCTTTGATGCACTCATACAAAGAAGACCGAGAAACCACGCAAGCAAGAACCCGACTAGGCTCCGAAACATCTAACCGCACGAACTCACTGGCCAAAGCCTGAACATCCAATGCTTACAGCCTCTCACCAACTAGAATATATACAAGGCTACCCATACTCTCAGCCTTTCCACTCAAGGCATTGGCCACCACATTGGCCTTCTCCCGATGATACAAAATGGTGATATCATAGTCTTTTAGTAGCTCTAACCACCTCTGCTGCCTCAAATTTGGATCCTTCTACTTAAACAAGTGTTTTAGACACCGATGATCTGTAAATACCTCACAAGACACTATGTAGAGATAATGCCTCCGTATCTTCCATGCGTGGACAATGGCTGCCAACTCTAGATCATGAACGAGGTAGTTCTTTTCATAGGCCTTCAACTGGCGCGAAGTATAAGCAATCCCTACCCTCCTGCATCAAGACACAACCAATACCAATCCAAGAATCATCATAATAAATGGTATATGAACTGACGCATCGGGCAAAACTAGAATTAGAGTTATGGACAAGGAAGTCTTGAGCTTATGAAAGCTCTCCTCACACATGTCGGACCACCTGAATGGAGCACCCTTCTGAATCAATCTGGTCAAAAATGTAGCAATGGATGAGAAACCCTCCACGAAACGACGATAATATCCGGCGAAACCAAGATTAATCTAAATCTCAGTAGTTGAAGATGGTCTAGGCCAACTCTAAACTGCCTCAATCTTCTTTGGATCTGCCTTGATTTTCTCACTACACACCATGTGCCCCAACAACGCCACAGAATCATGCCAAAACTCACACTTGGAGTATTTAGCATATCTCTTCTTCTCCCTCAAAGTCCTAAGTACAATCCTCAGATGCTGCTCATGCTCCATTTGGCGACGTGAGTACACCAATATATCATCAATGATTACTATGACAAAACAATCAAGATATGGCTGGAATACGCTGTTCATCAAATGCATAAAGGTTGCTAGGGCATTGGTCAGCCCAAAAAACATCACAAGAAACTTGTAATGACCATAGCGGGTCCTGAATGCCGTCTTAAAAATATCAGAATCCCGAATCTTCAACTGTTGATACCCAGACCTCAAATCAATCTTAGAGAACACTCTAGCACCCTGAAGTTGGTCAAATAAGTCAACAATGTACAGTAATGGGTCTTGTTATTAATTATAACTTTGTTCAACTAGTTGTAATCAATGCGCATCCGCATAGTAACATCCTTCTTTTTTATAGATAGAACCGGTGCACCCCAAGGCGACACATGAGGCCTTATGAGTCCCTTATGAAGTAGCTCATGAAGTTGTTCCTTCAATTCTCTCAACTCTATTGGTGCCATACAATACGAATGAATAGATATAGGCTGAGTGCCCGACACCATATCAATACCAAAATCAATATCCCTGTTGGATGTCATACCCGACAGGTTTGTAGGAAATACATCAGGAAAGTCTCTCACTACCGAAACTAGCTCAACGATAGAGGCATCAGTACTAACATCCCTCATAAAGACCAAATATGCCAGACATCCCTTCTCAACCATCCATTGAGTCTTCCAATATGAAATCACTCTACTTGGAACATAATCCAAGGAACCTCTCCACTCAACCCTAGGCAACTCTAGCATCGCCAACTTCACTGTCTTGGCGTGACAATCTAGAATAGCTTGACATGGTGACAACCAATCCATGTCTAAAATCTCATCAAAATTAACCATGATAAGCAGTAAAAGATCAACTCTTGTCTTTAATCCCCCAATAATCACTATACACAACGATACCCACCGTCCACAATAATATAATCACCTAGTGGTGTGAATGCATGAACAAGCATAACTAAAGAATTGCGGGGTATCCAAATAACGAGCGAAGTATGATGACACATATGAATAAGTGGAATCAGGATCAAATAATACCGAAGCATCCCTGTGGCATACTAGAAAATACCTATGATCACGGCATCGGAGTCAACAGCCTTTGGCCTAGATGGAAATGCATAGCAATGGACCTGACCACCACCTGATCGACCTACCCCTCTAAGGCAGCCTCGAGTTGACCAGGCCCCACCCTGAGCTGGCTATGCGG
The DNA here is from genome assembly GCF_001879085.1 of Nicotiana attenuata. Classification (NCBI taxonomy): domain Eukaryota; kingdom Viridiplantae; phylum Streptophyta; class Magnoliopsida; order Solanales; family Solanaceae; genus Nicotiana; species Nicotiana attenuata. The sequence continues at coordinate 47,271 of NW_017675053.1, forward strand.
GTGGTGTAGCTTCTGGTGCTGGAATCATAGGCTGAGAGCTCTGTTGTGGAAGCCTACTCAATAGTCTAGGGCAATCTCTCTTGAGATAACTCAAGTCTCCACACTCATAGCAACCCCTCCTAATAGGCTGCTAACCCTGATAGCCCGAAAAACTACCTATGGAAACCTGTACAGATGGGGCACGATAAGAACCTGTGCCGGCAATGCACTAAATGATGACTTAGCTTGGCGGAACCTATAGGAGCTTTGGTTAACTAGAGCCATGAGGAACATGGCGAGCTGCCTGAAAGGGTCTAGAAGAACGACCTCTATTGTAGTTTGACTGTCCTCCAAATAAGGCACCGCTTGAACCACCTAAATAACGAGGCCTCATGACTCCTGTACCTCATGCTCCTACCTGTGAACCGGATCTAAACGTCTAGCAATATCAACCACCTCATCAAACCTTACACCCGTTCGCAACCTCCCAAGTGATAATGAAGCGTAATCCATAGTTGAGGCCACCAATGAACCTCCATATCTTCTCCCTCTCAGTGGGAACCAACCATACCGTGTGACGATTGAACTTCGAAAACCTCATCTCATACTAAGTCACGGTCATACCCTCCTGGCGTAGCTGCTCAAGCTGCCTACACAACTCCTCTGTGTGAGTCCATGGGACAAACTTCTCTAAGAATAGAACTAAGAACTCATGCCAAGGGGCGCTGCATCGGCTGGCCTGTTCAACTCATAAGATTAGCACCATCGGTAGGTTGTCCCCTTCAGCTGAAAAGTAGTTAATGAAACCCCACTTGTGTCCAAAAAACCCGATGTGTAAAGAATCCACTAAAATCTTTTTATAAAATCCGGAGCATCCTCCGACTCTGCTCTATTGAACTCTAGAGGCCTAAGACTCCCAGACCACTCAAGTCTCTTGTGCTCCTTATCACTCAAATAGGGACCAACATGGGCCCTAGCGACAGCAACCGGCTGAACTGGAAATACACCCGATATTTGGAGTCCCTAAGCTAGCTGCCCTAGAGTACGGGCAGCAGGAGCCTGGGCACCTCATTCGGCCTATAAAGTAGCTGGTGTAGCTGGAACTGAAATCGCTTGAGCTAGGCTCGTGCACATAGTCAAAATCTGGGCTAAGGCCTCCTGAAGGCTTGGGATCAAAATAAGCACTGCTGGTTCCTGAGCTTGTCCCACCGGCTCCACCATATTTGGTACCTGCTCCTGAGCTAGAGCAACTATTTGCTCCACATGTGCTGATGTGGCTGTAGTACGAGCCACACCTCGACCTCTACCGTGGCCCCAGCCTCTCGCGGCCCTAACTGGTGGTACTGGTGGCCGTTCGCCTAATCCGGTCGCATGTGTCCTCACCATCTATGAGAAAATAGAAGATTCAAGTTCAGATTTGGGAAATAACACATCCGCACAATAAGAATACAAGAAAGTGAAGGTTCCTAACAGTTCGATAGCCTCTCAAAGATAAGTACAAATGTCTCCATACCAATCCGCAAGACTCTACTAAACATGCTCATGACTCGTAATACCTATGAACCTAAGGATCTGATGCCAACTTGTCACGACCCAAAATCCCAACCCGTCGTTATGGCGCCAAACATACTGGCTAGGCAAGCCGAAATTTAACAATAAAGAACCAAAACAGCAGAATTTATAAAATAGCTTAAGTTTAAAATCTCAATGTATCCAAGATACCGTTAATACAAGATAAATCCCCCAGAAACTGGTAAATACGAGTCCCAAAATTAAATAAAGATATTATTTGAAATGAGATAATAGTATATAAGAAAAAATAAGTCAAACTGCGGCCAAGGATGCAGCTCTACCTGGCCTCTCGATGCTCAACCTAAAATGCAAACCTACTGCTAATAATGGGTCCCCACACTAGGTTCTGCACAATTAAGTGCAGAGTATAGTATGAGTACAACCGATCCAATGTATTCAATAAGTATCGTAATTAACCTCGGCGAGGTAAAAGAAGCGAGAACTATAAATTATACTAGCCATAACTTGTACAGTTTCATCACTTTTAACAAGTACAGAACAATAATGAAATCAAGGCATAAGGCGTATAAAGAAGCATCTGTGTGTATGTGTACAGTTACTCAAATACTCTGCTCAGTCAATGTTCAAAATATGGAGATGATATGCAGTTAAATCAGGTAATTAACCGCGGAGATCGCAAGTAAAGATGAATTAAAAAATCCAAACAAAACACTAGCCAAATTTCCACAACCTTTCCATATCTGAACCAAACCATTGATCAATTTTCCTTAATATCTGCGTGTACACCATCATGAGAGAAACATGAGAGGGTGACCCTAGGGGGATGGATCCATATCTACACGCAAGCACGGACAATTCAATTTGCCACCAGCCCGGCGAGGTCACAAGCTCATTGTCATAATCCGCCTGGCGTGCTCACGGGCCTAACAATGCATTCGCACAGCATGGTCACAGGCATAACAACACAATCTTCCCGGACTGGTAAATGATTAATGAATATCAAATCTCATGGTTCTGGACCGGTATACATGACATGCTTAAGTGTAGGCATGTGCAATGTGTGAAATCGACAATTTCATCACATAATTAGCATTTTATCAAGTTCATTCGGAATTTTAGCCTCTATGTAGCCTCAAATATGGCTCAAACAATTCACAACAAGGATACAAATATGAGAAACAATATAGCTTAAAGCTTAACAATCACTCTAGGCATATCATAGCCTAAGCACTACTCGAGCACGGATAAATAACCAGGTATTATAACATGGGCTCAAACCCCACACATGTGCGCACCCATAGCATGTAGCCATCACAATTAATTCTGACAACTAGTGCCTCAACCAATTTTAGATAAGATAATTACCTCAAGGAAACCAAATCACTCTGCTAGCAATCCCTTCACGCGCGTATCAACCTCCGGAAGGCTCGAATCTAGCTAAAATAACGCAATACTATCAATAAAAGCTATAGGAAGTGATTCCAAATGATAAAGCTAAGATATTTAACTCAAGTCAAAAAGTCAACCCTAGGCTCGTACCTCGAAACCCAATAAAATTCACAAATTTCTAACACCCATTCGATTACTAGTCCAAGCATACAAAAATCATCTAATTTCAACCACAATTCGAGCCTCAAGTCCTCAAATTTTACTCTCCAATAACATCGTCCAAAAATCCCCAAATTCTAACTCAGATTCATGAAAATTAGATGCAATAATCAATGGGTATTCAATATTTATGGACAAAAGAGATTAACAGACACTTACCTCTTCAATATAGGTGGAAAACTCTCCAAATATAGCCCTAGTCCGAACTCCAAAATTTTGAAATGAGAGAAAAACTAAAACCCTCATTTTTAAATTACTGCCCAGCAATTATTGCTTTTGCGGCCCTCCGAGTCGTACCTACGATGCCGCACTTGCGGACTCAACCATCGCAGGTGCGAGATTTCATTAATTCCTTGACCTAGTGCACCTTGATCAAAGCTCCGCACCTGTGAGATAACTTCTACGGCCTCTCGCTCGTTCCTGCGTATTCGCACCTGCGGATCACCCATCTCATCTGCGACTAAGGCCGAACCAATGACGCTCCGTATTTGCGGACCCCTCATCGCAGAAGTGTATCCACTTATGTGGAATTCACGCACATCTGCTGTCTCCCCAGTCTTTAGTCCTCTTCGCATCTGCAGCCATCTCATCGCACCTGCAACACTGCATTTGCGGCCATACCCACCGTAGGTGCAAAAGCACCAGAAGCCTGAAGCTTCTGCCAACACTCTAAGACTAAAACTAATTAAAATTCAATCCGGATCAAAGCTAAGGCCCCTGCGACCCCATCCAAATATTTCAACAAGTCCTAAAACACAATACTAACTTAGTCGAATCCTCAAATCACATCAAAAAACATTAATACGATGTATCGAACCCCAATTCAAGCCTAATGAACTAATGAACTTCTAACTTCTAAAAATAATGCCGAAACATATCAAACCAACTCCGATTGACCTCATTCTCACAAGTCATAAATGATACAACGGACTTATTCCATCTTCCAAAACCAAATTCGAACCCGATCACAATGTCAACTCTTGGTCAAACCTCTCAACCTTACAAACCTTAAACTTTTAAATTTTCGCAAAAAATCACTAAATCAAGCTACAGACCTCCAAATCCAAATTGGGACATATGCCTAACACCAAAATCACCGTATGAAGCTCATGGAACCATCAAAACACCATTCCGGAGTCGTTTAAAAAAAAGTCAAACTCCGGTCAAATCTTTCAACTTAAGCTTCCAACATTGGGACTAAGTGTCCCAATTCACTCCGGAACCTCCCCGAGACCAATCCAACCAACCCGGTAAGTCATATAGCAACAAATGAACATAGAGGAACTGTAAATAGGGGAACAAGGCCACAATACATAAAATGACCGGCTGGGTCATTACAAAAGATCATACTTTTACTTATTGGAATTGGGTTCTCTTGCATTATTTGATGCTATCAAGTCAATTTTTGTTAGATTTGAGCCAAGCGGAGGTGAATTGTAAAGGAAAAGTTATTTTTGAGTGCTGAGATGGCCTAGTTGAGGTAAGTATATTGTCTAACTTTCTATGGGGAAACTACCTCTTAGGATTTGGGTTGATCGTGTTATTTGAACTATGTGGAAGATGTATACACGAGATTACGAGTGTGTACACAAGTTTATATGTGGTATTTTGAACGGTCTAGACTTTTAGACTCCTTCGACGAATTTAATTGAATTTCTCATAACATATTATATCTTTCATTATTGAATATACTCTCACATGCTCTAATTGAAGTTGTTAGTTCATGTTCTTTATTTTGTTGCCAAATTTACTCTTATATGCTTTAATTAAAATTGTTTTCTCTTTCATTGGCACGTTATCTCTTCCATAAATTATTTATTCTTAATTGAAGTCAGTGTTACATGTTATCTCTTTCATTGTTGAGCTATTCCTATTTGAAGTCATTGTTGCATGTTATCTATCTCATTGTTGAGTTATTCTTATTTGAAGTCATTATTCCTTGTTATTCCATTGTGTTGTTGTAATTCTTGCGTTGATTTAATTGCCTTACTCTCGTGTTATTGTTGTTGTTGTACTCAATGTTGTTGAGTCGTGGGCCATGTGTGGTTGTGGTATTGGGATTGTTGTTAGGGATGTGTTGTGGAATATGGTCAGATGTGGTGCGAGTTGTTATATTGTGTTGTTATGTTTTGGCACAAGTGGGATTATCGAGAGGATTGTTGAGGAGTTTGTATGCGAGTTGTCCGTGCTATTGTTCTGACTGATATATATATATATATATATATATGTTTGCACATGCAGCGTGACAAGGTGGCTATATATGTTGGGTTTGTGCATGTAGAAAGACAAGGTTGGATAATTATTGATGCGCGTGTGACGAGACAAGATGGATATTTACTTTACTGTTGTGCATGCGGCAAGACAAGTTGGGCTATGTCGAGGATGATTTATGATGTACTAGGGGCATTTCCATTGATGTATTTGTGTGGTGGTGGGACTATCTTGTGTGAGTCGTGCATATTGCAGGTTTTGTTGTGTTGTTTCCAATGTGCTATTCGGTGTCTTTGATCTTACTTGTTGACTAGAGCTATCATAGTACACTTGCGCAAGCATACACTATAATTTGTCACCTACATCAGTCCAGGAGTATAATTTTTGTTGTCCATTTATCATATATGTGTATTCTTATATATCTACCTTCTATGTGAGGACTGGACTGTTGGCACGCGAGTCGTGCATGCGGATATGAGATATTGTTACTATTGGCACATGAGTTGTCCGTGTGGATATGAGATATTATCACTGTTGGCACGTGAGTTGTCCCTGCGGGTATGAGGCTACTATTAATGGTATTAGCACGTGAGTTGTCCTTGCATCACGTAGTGTCCGTGCACTTGTGATTTATAAAGTAGGTACGAGATGCCATGTAATTATGATTCGTGAGTTGGGATTTGTGAAATGGTGGTACTTCGGTATGATTCTTGTTGTACATTTTATGTTGAAAAGCATGATGAATTGAACGATTGTTGTTGTTTTCCTTATTTCCTTCCATTTGTATTTTGACTATACTTGGTTACCTGTTGTCTCTCTCTTGCTGTCATTTGTTATCGTATTACCATTGTTAGCCTTGTTTTGATAAATTACTTTATTTTCCTTTAACTGCCTTTATTTTCCATTATTAGATTATATCAATACCCTACACAGGTTTTTATGTCTAGTAGGTGTCTTGACCTGACCTTGTCACTAGTCTACCGAGGTTAGGCTTCATACTTACTTGGTGCCGTTGGGTTGTACTCATGTTACGCTTGATGCACATTTTTGTGCAGATCTAGGTACCTCAAAGCATGTCGGTCATTAGATAGCTGATTATGAGTTGCCGTGGAGACTTCAAGGTATACCTGCCATCGCATTCGCAGGCCTCGGAGTCACCTTTTGATGTCTTTCTTTACAATTGTTTATTTCTATTCTGAAATAGTTTGTACTTAGAGATTTTCTAGTGAACTCGGTAGAGCTTATGACTTGTACTACCGATTTTGGGATTTTGTATATCTATTGATGGTTGTTGGCCATGTATTGTAATTACCGGCTAGTGTTTAATGGTTGATTGGTATAAATCTGTTAATAACTCAGTATGTGTTAGGCTTACCTAGTCATACAGACTAGGTGCCATCACAACTGCTAAGGAGGGATTTTGGGTTGTGACAAGTTGGTATCAAAGCTCTAGGTTCATAGGTGCTACGAGTCATAAGCAAGTTTAGTAGAGTCTCGCGGATCAGTACGGAGACGTCTGTGCTTATCTTCGAGAGGCTAAGGAATTATTAGGAAACTTCACTTATTTCATTCTTATCGTTCAAGTTTATTGATTTCAGAGTTTGAGCCTTTGTCAATCTATTCTCTCACAGATGGTGAGGACACAAGCTACAGTTCCCGATGATGCTACCCCTAGAGCCGGTATTTCTAGAGTCCGGGGAAGAAGCAAAGGTCGAGGGGGAGCACGTGCTACAGTTAGAGCACCTACCAGAGCAGCAATTGAGCAGCCACCAGTAGCTCCAGTTGGGGGACAGGCATCGAAGGTGCCTGTTGCTAACCCCGGACTTCAAGATACTTCAGAGCAGTTCTTGAGCATGTTTGGTACATTTGCTCAGGCAGGATTGATTCCGGTTGCACCAGCCACTTCATAGACTGTGGGAGGAGCTCAAACTCCTGCCTCCCATACTCTAGAGCAGTGGCCTCACATTGGTGAGTTTCCGGGTGTTATGCTGGTACAACCTGTAATTTTGGTTCAGCCTTAGGTCAGGCCATAGGCATCAGAGGAGGAGCAGAACAGGCTTGAGATGTTCAAGAAGGATGATCCTCCTGTTTTGAGTGGTACAAATACCGGGATGCACATGGTTTTCTAGAGAAGTGTCATTGTATTCTTCGCACCATGGGTATTATGAAGGTGAGCAGAGTTGCTTTTACTATATTTCACCTAACAGGGGCGGCATATAGGTAGTGGCAGGCTTATGAGGAGAGTAGGTCAGCTGATGCATCACCACTCACTTTGACTCAGTTTTTAGAGATGTTTTTTAGGGAGTTTGTTCCCCAGACCCTCATGGATGCGTGGCGCACAGAGTTCGAGCAGCTGCTCCAGGGCGTTATAAGAGTGTCAGAGTATGCCATCAGATTTAGTGAGCTGTCTCGACATGCACCTACCTTGGTTCCTACGGTTAGAGAGCAAATCCGCAGATTTATCGAGGGGCATAGTTATGGTCTTAGATTCAGCATGGAACTGGAGTTGGATACAGATACTCTATTTCAGCAGGTTGTAGAGATCACCCGGAGATTAGAGGGTATGTGTAACGACCCGGCCGGTCATTTTTTGTATCGTAGCCCTATTCCCTGTTTATTGCTTATTCTATGTTCACTTGTGGTTACGTGACTTTTTGAGGTGGTTGGTTTAGTTTCGGGGATGTTTCGTAGTGAATTGGGACTTTTAATCCCAAGGTTTAAAGCTTAAGTTGATAGAGTTTACTGGTGTTTGATTTTCTGTAAATGACTCTGGAATGGAGTTATGATAGTTATGATAGATTCATATGGTAATTTTGGACTTAGGTGTATGTCTGGATATTGATTTGGTGTTGGTTTGAGGCATTTTTGGCAAAAGTTTGAAAGTTGAAGGTTTGGAAGGTTAAGAGCTTTGATCGAGAGTTGACTTTGTGGATATCGAGTTCCAATTTCAGTTCCTGAAGTTGGAATAGGTCTGTTGCGTCATTTATGACATGTGTGCAAAAATTGAAGTCAATCGAAGTTGGTTTGGTATGATTCGGCATTAGTTTTAGAAGTTGGAAGTTCAATTGCTCATTAGGCCTGAATAGATGTATGATTCGTGGTTTTGGTGTTGTTTGATGTGATTTGAGGCTTCGAGCGAGTTAGTATTATGTTTTAGAACATGTTGATATGCTTGGACGGGGTCTTGGGGGCCCCGGAAGTGATTCCTACGGAGTTCAGGTTTTCTTTCTAGACTTAGGAACTTGGCTGAATCTTCTGATGCCTGGTATGATCGCACCGGCGAGAATGGGGCCGCAGGTGCGGAGGAAGACTGGAAGCTGTGGGATCGCAGGTGCCTACAAGATTCCGCAAAAGCGAAGTCTTTTCTACAAGGATGGAACCGCAGAAGTGGAAATGAGCAGGAGGACCAAGGATCGCAGGTACGGAAGGTTTTTGCAGGTGAGGACCCGCATAGGTGGTGGATTGGCCGCAGAAGCGGCAGGTCGGGATTTTTTAACGGGCTTCGCAGAAGCGGCAGGTCATGATTTTTTAGTGGGCTTCACAGAAGCGTGGGATTTTACACAAAAGCAGAATCGCAGAAGCGATCATTGTATTCGCAGGTGCGGGATTTTTGGGCAGAGGTTATATTCGAGGGTTTTCATTGTTTTCTCATTTTTGCAAGTGGGGAACTCGGTCTAAAGTGAATTTTGGAGTATTTTTCATCCTAATTGAAGAGGTAAGTGACTTTTAATCACTTTTGTCAATAAATATTGAATACCCATTGATTATTACACCTAATTTTTATGAATCTAAGATAGAAATTGGGGATTTTTGGACTATGATATTAGAGAGTAAAATTTGAGGATTTGAGGGTCGATCTGTGGTCGGAATTGGACGATTTTGGTATGGTTGGACTCATAATTGAATGGGTTTTTGTAATTTATGAACTTTTTTGGGTCTCGAGGTGCGAGAACAAGGTTGACTTTTTGATTTGAGTTAATGATATTAGATTTACCATTTGGAATCACTTCCTGTGGCTTTTATTGACAGTATTACGTTATTTTTGCTAGATTCGAGCCTTTCGGAGGTCAATACATGCGGGAAGCGCTTGTTAGAGGAGTGATTCAGCTTGTTTGGGGTAAGTATCTTATCTAAACTTGGTTGACGCACTAGTTGCTTGAATTATTTATGAAAGCTTTGTGCTATGAGTGGTGCATATGTGTGTGGTTGAGCCCATATGTGTGCACCGGGGTACTATTTGCATGCTCGGGGTTGTGTTTAGGATATTGCATGCCTTGAATTGATTGTTAAGCTTCGAGCTGAGTTGTTTCTCCTATTTGTACCAATCTATGAGCTATATGTACCACATTGAGATTTCATTGAGGTTTTTTTCCTGGTAGGAACCGATAAATTGCTATTCCATGATGAAATTATTTGTTTTTAGTTGTGGTATCACAAATTGCACATGCCTACACCATAGTATGTTAGATATACCAGACTAGGAGAATGAAATTGGTAATCATTGATCATGTACATGTACTATAGTATATTTACTTTCTCTGTAGTATCAGTTGGACTGGTAGCCTGTGATTATGCCGGGCGGATTGTTATTGCTGGCACGTGTGTTATTTGTGCAGTTGGTATTATTGACACGTGAGTTGTCCGTGCGGATCAAGATATTGATATTATTAGCACGTGAGTTGTCTATACAACATGTGAGTTGTCCGTGCAGTTTATATTATTAGCACGTGAGTTGTCCGTGCAGCTTGTGGATATGGATCCATCCCCCTAGGGTAACCCTCTCATGTTTCTATCTTGATGGTATACACGCAGATATTGAGGAAAATTGATCGTTGGTTTGGTACAGATATGTAAAGGTTGAGGAAAGTCTAGCCAGTGCTGTTTGGAATTTGCATTTCATCTTTACTTGCAATTTCCATGGTTTATTATCTGATTTATCTGCATATCATCTTATATGTTATACGAGTGACTAAACAAAGATCTTGAGTAATTGTACACACACACACAGACAGTCCTTTCGGTACGTTATACATGATTATATTACTGTTTTGTACTTGTTGGATTATGAAACTGTACAGGTTATAGCAGGTATCATTCGTAATTCTTACTTCTTTTAACTCGTCGAGTTAAGTTACGATACTTATTGAGTAAATTAAGATGGTTGTACTCATACTACATTCTGCACTTAATTGTGCAGATCCAGCTGTGGGGACTAGTTATCAGCAGTAGATTTGCTTGTTGGATTGAGCTTCATGAGGCGAGGCAGAGTTGCATTCTTAGCCGCAGTTTGACTTGTCTTGTCTTATGTATTGTTGTTTTAGTTTAAATAGTATTGCTATTTATTTTTTAGACTTGTATTCCTTTGAGAGCTCATGACTTTGTATTTACTAGTTTCTGGGGGATTTAAATTGTATTAACAGTATTTTGGTTACATTGAGATTCAGACTTGAGATATTTTATAAATTATGCAATTCTAGTTCTTTATTGTTATATTTCAGCTTGCCTATCCGGTGTGTTAGGCGCCATCACGGTGGTTCGGGATTTTGGGTTGTGATAGTATGCGGGGCTGAGAGGGGGAGGACATAGAGGCTAACATGCCTCGTGGATCGGAAGGATCTACCAATCCTTATTTTAAAGGCAGGGTGTGTCATGGTAAAGGTTTTTGGGTCAGCCAGTTCAGTTTTCACTTTAGGCTTCACATGGTGCTTCAGATATCCATTAGTCCCAAATACCCGTACCGGACAGCTGAGTGAGCGAAGAAACTGCTTTGAGTGTGGAGATACCAGCCAGAGGGTGAGAGATTTTCCTAGACTTCTGATGGGTGTGCCATAGTAGAGTATTCAGGCTCTGGGTTCCACTACAGTTGTTGTTATACCTACACTGCCAGCTAAAGGTGGAAGTCAAGCGGGTAGAGGTTGTCCTAGAGGAGGAGGCCAGGCCCATTCTTATTCTTTTCCTGGTTGGACTGAGGCTGCTAGATAATGTCATTACATGTATGGTTTCGATTGGCTATGGAGATGAATTAGTGTTATTTCGATCCGGTCCCATTTATTTGTAAGATTCATCCTACCTTACTTCATATGTGGTTATGTTTTGTAATTCTTGTACTCTGTTCATGTGTTCATTCCAGTTGGGGAATTTTTTTGTGATAGCTCGTCTCTATCATTTTGGTTTGGTTGCTATTGAGGGTCATGAGGCTTGGGTGGACTATATTTTAGTTGATACGGCAGGTTTTGATGTGATTTCGTGGTAGTTTGGCCACCACTGGTGGTTTGGGTGCTCTACATGTATGGGAAGTCTATTACGTGTTGTGGTTTTGGTTCCATGGGATTGAGTTACTAGAGTATATTAATTGTTGAGATGTTTATCTTACTTGTGACTCCGAATGGAGGATAGGGACCTGGTGTTCTTTGTGGTTAGGTATGTTTGTACCAGGCTATGTGCCGCGGTGAGGTTATGTTAGGGTAAGATTCGTCGTGTTTGTAGTGTGTGTCTTGCTTGTTCCTTGTAGATTGGAGCTGTAGTACGATACCAATGAGGGTTTGTACCTGTTGGACTTAGTTGATAGTTCTCTCATGTGATCCTCTTTCCATATTCAGTCATATTCGAGTTATGCTTGTTGGCTTGGATTGCGATGTATGTGCCCTGGTGGTGTTTGGTGTGGCTTGTTGATTGGGTGAGTAGTTATGAGTTTCACATGTTTCTTGCATCATTGTCGGTGTTGTGAGGGTTTTGGAACAAGGTTCTAGCGATATAAGACTATTTACCGGTATTGGGTTGGGTAATGGGCATGCTATTATAGTCGGAGTTGTTGCTATGGGCGTGGGGCCAATAGTTGCGAATGTACATTGTCGATGTACGCAAGAGATGTTGCGGCTAGTTGAGGATGTACATTGTGTTTATGTGATAATAGGGCCCTTGGTGGATGTGAAAATTTTATTCTAAGGCTTATTGGCATGAGTGGAAGGAATAATCTTCGATTGAGATGATATTGTCGGGCTTATGTTGTTTGAGGTGACGTGGTATCACCCGCGTGTATGTGTATGGTGAGTTTAAATAGTGATTTGATGGCTTGTTAGAGACTCTTGGCACGTTTGAGGATGAACATTTATTTAAGAGAGGGAGGATGTAACGACCTGATCGGTCATTTTGAGCCTTAGTGTTCCGTACAGTGGTTCGAGGTCCTGAATGGCTTCATTTGTGTATTGTTACTTGCGCGTATGGTCGGATTTGATTTCCGATGTTTACGGATTTTTTTGGATGAGTAATTCTCATTTTAGAAGAGTAAGTTGCATATGTTGACCGAGGTTGAGATTTTGTGAAAATGACCCGGGAACGGTATGTTGATGGCTCCGATAGGTTCGTATCTTGATTTTGGACTTGGGCGTATGCCCAGAATCGGGTACTAAGGAAACAAATGAAGAACGTGCAAGTTGCTCGAGGGAGCGAGAGCCTGGATTATAAAGACCTACGCATACACCCAGATATTGATACAAGTCTCTGAAGTTTGATATCTTTGATGGGACAGGCGATACCCACGCTCACTTGAGAGCATATTGTGACAAGATGGTGGGAGTGGGAAGGAATGAGAAGTTAAGGTTGAAGTTTCTTATAAGAAGTCTGACTGGGGAAGTACTCACTTGGTACACCAGATAGGGCCCCAAAAACTGGAGGGAATGGCAAGATATGGCCGAAGATTTCATGAACCACTTCAGATTCAATACTGAGATTACCCCGAATAGATTCGCTTTGGTGAACCTACAAAGAAGCCCTCTGAGTCATTTTAAGAGTACACTCATCATTGGAAATCATAAGCAGCTAGAGAACAATCCCCATTGGACGACAATGAGCTAACCAAGTATTTCATTCATGCTCAAGAAGGAATCTATTTCGAGGAGACGATGGGATTGATTGGCCAGAAGTTCCCCGGGCTAGTCAAAATGGGAGGTTTCCTGGAAGAAGGTATCAAGTCAGGGAAGATACAATCAATGGCTGCGCTACAGGCTGCTAGCAAAGCTATACAATCTGGTTCCATTAGTAGTGGAAAGAAGAAGAAAGAAGAGGTGATGATAATTGTCCCCTATTATCAACCAAGTCCTCCTCATCGAGCCAATCCCTACCTCACAAACACTCATCCTCCAAACCAACACACTTATACCCCAGTGTATAACACCCAACCTCCCAACACCACTACAATCCACCCCGAGCCAAATACACCCAAACACACCACATCCATATGCTCCCGTTCAAACCACCACCCACCAAAAGAGACCTGCCTATCTTCCCACACCACGTCCAAACACTGAAGCACGAAACCCTAAAAATTCACCCCATCGCTTAGCCATTAGCCCAATTATTAGAGAGGCTGAGAAGAGCTAGATATATCTGGTTAAAGGAAGAATCCCTAACCAACCCACCCTATATTTCGACGTAAGAAAGCGATGCTCCTATCATTCAGGTGTTCTTGGACATGACACCGAAGATTGTTATGGTCTAAAGATCGAAATTGAAATGTTGATTAAGATTGGAGCTATCCAATGCACCCCAGCCTCAGCAAATGTAAACCATAACCCACTACCAAATCATAGAAACTAAGGAGCCAACATGATTACCTATGAGGATGACTATGACTTAAAAAGGACTATTGTAACTTTTGGAAATTCTGAAGCAGCAAGGACACCTCCTCGGGCAACCCCACTGATCACTGTGAAACTAAAGCCGCCAGTAATGGTTCATATATATCAACAACGGCCCGTTGTAGCTGTTAGACAAGATGGAAATCAAGAGTACAAGGCAGTTCTATGGACATATCAGTTGAAGCAAAAGGGAAAGATGACATAACCACGGCCGCTCATGGGATGACTAGATCTGGAAATTTCTACGCTCTAGAGGAAGTGAACCGAGGAAATCGAAATAGAGAACAAAACCATAGGAGGAACATAACTGATGCAGAGGCAGCAGAGTTCTGGAGAAAGATTCCTATTAAAGAGTACTCCATAGAAGAGTAGTTGAGGAAAACACCTACCCACATTTCAATTATGGACTTGTTGATGAGTTCCGATAGTCACAGGGACGCTCTGGTGAAGGTGTTAAGTGGGATGAGCGTTCCAAGAAATACCACCAGTGAGGCATTGGCAGCAATTATTGGAAATATGGGGGAGGCGAATAAAATTTCTTTTCTGAGGGATGAACTTCCTGTAGAAGGAATAAATCATAACAAGGCTCTACACATCATTGTCAAGTATGGAGACAATGTTGTATCATGAGTCCTTGTCGACGGAGGATCTAGAGTAAATATTTGCCTTCTCTCCACTCTGCTGGAATTAGGCATTCACTTAAGAGAAGTAAAAGAGAGCCACATAAGGGTAACGGATTTTGACGGGTCACAGAAAGATTTTATTAGAGAAATCTACCTAGTATGCAAATTAGACCCGTTGAGTTCCTGATATTGTTTCGGGTGATGGATATCTCGTCTTCGTATAATGTGCTACTAGAAAAGCCCTGTATATACATGGCAAGGTTAGTTCCTTCTACTCTCCATCAGTGCATGAAATTTGAATGAAATTTCCAGAAAATTATGATACATGGGGAATGGAGTTGATCAGCTTACTTAGAACAGTGCAGTTTCTTTAATAGAGGGATTGGATGGGGTCGCTTTCCATGTAGTCAAGATCATGTAAGCAAAAGAAATAGGAAGAATGAACAGGTCCACAACATGCAGTTACCATATGGGTCAAGAGTGGCAATTCGAGAAATGATGAAGTATGGGTACAGACCAGGGTCTGGGCTGGGAGCCGATCAGATGGGATAACTGAGCCAATTCAACAAAAGGGGCAGAAAGGTACTGCCGGTTTGGGATACCATTCTGAAAGTGGAAGAAACTACAAAGGTTACCCTAGGAAGAAAGTTTTCGTACTAGAGCTGTTCCGGGCCCGGTCAAAGCTTACCTCAAAAAGAGGATATCATCAACGAGATGGGAAGATTGTTGTGCCAATGATCGAAGAATGTTGCGGTGAAGCTGACATCAAGACATTGACCATTCGGGATGTCGAACCAGGAGAGGCCTTGTAGAACTGGATAGTCAGTCCATCTAAGGTTCACCGGTGTCGATGCCCCATTTTTCTTAAAGGCGAAATCGGGTTTATGATATTTTGGGTGACAACTCATTCCCTTTTGGGAATTGGGTTTTGGAGTTTGAAGAGTCGTCACCTAATGATTAAGTGCATTAGGACACTAAGAAGGGTTTGAGTTTGAAGAACCAGAGTTTGGGTAAGGGCTAGAAATTATCTCGAGGGGAAGGTGTTAGGCACCCCTCAAGATCCACTAGTGTAGTTCCCGACCACGTTATAATTGTGACTTAAAGTACAAGTAACAAATAAGCAAATAAGGGCTTCAGATATGAGGGATTGTCATATTAAAGTTTGCAGATAAGTTAGAGTTTGAAGAAAACAGAAAAGGGCTCGAATTTTGAGAAAAAAAGCTTGAAAATTCTGCAAAAAAAGTGATAAATAAACAAATAAAGGGAAGGGGGTCCTAGGTTTACAAATAATATAGATCACATCAATGCAATACCAGGTAATCACTCCTCAAAGAGGGGCTACACGTGGTATTAGCGCACCGGTCATCATATCCATATCTACCCTTTCACACCCCGTTATGGTATTAAACGCGGAATGGTTTCGTTACTTATTGCATGCTAGTACCCGCCCCGATCCTATTAGTCCCGGAGGCATTTGGGACTACTAGTCCTAAAGGGAAGGGAGATGTGGGTTTTGTATGGATTAAAAGGATAAAATTCTAGAGCGACAAACAAAACACATAAGGCAGATTATGCGGAAGCACATAGCAGTTAAGGCTCAAGTAGGCCTCCTCATTCAAAGCAGCAAATTATTTAGCATGGCTTTCAAATAATGGTTAGGTCTGTAATTAAACTTAACGTAGGAAGGGTGGCTGATACATCACATATTTTCAGATAAGAAGTCCGAGTTAGACCTGTCTGCTGGTTGTAATTATTAAAGACTGGTATAATTGATTAATTACCTACAGGTTTGCCTAGATGAGGCTTGTAATCATGATATCTAACATTGCAGAAGGCGTACTGATTTTAAAGAAAGATTACTGATTTTAGAAACAAACAAATTCTGCAGATATTAAACGACATTTACTACTGATTTTAGGCTTATAGACGAATCAAATTCAAACGATTACCCCTATAGGCATGGCTTCTAAGCGTTATTGATTTTAAAACAATTACATAAGTGCAGGAGTCCTATAAGCATGGTGTCTAGGATGCAACCGATTTATTTTAACCTATAAACTGTTTGCCTAATGTGTATATGCAGAAGTGCAGAAACTTACAGACATGATTTCTAATGCAGATGAATAACTTATAGGCAGGATTTCTATATGCAGTAATGAATAAACTTATAGGCAGGATTTTTTATATGCAGTAATGAATGAACTTATAGGCATGATTTTTATATGCAGATGCGAATGAACTTATAGATAGGATTTCTAAATGCAGATAAACTTATAGACGTGATTTCTAAATGCATAATGAAATGACTTATAGGCATGATTTCTAATGCAGTAATGAATAAACTTATAGGCATGATTTCTAATGCAGTAATGAACAGGCTCTGATTGCAGAAGTAAACCTAAAGCATGATATCTACCCCATATGCATAACATGAGAGACCCTCCCCCATTTTTACTATACACCCCATAGTTATTACAAATTATTACAACTTGAATGAATCCAGAAAAGTAAATTACATCAGCAATTAAAATTCGAACCAAGGAGAGCTTAATTCAGACTCCTAGTCTGATACATGAAATAAACCAACTTCCAAAGATCAGATTTCCAAAGCCTTTCTCTTATTTGGGATGTGTCAAAGTTCCAAGGAGCTTCATGAACTCCAGGCAGTGCTTACACCCCAAATATCATTACAGAATTATAGTGCAGTGTGGAAGGGCCAGCCCTCAAATGTCCAAGTTCAGAGGGAACTCAAGGTCCCAAGGCAAGGCTCATAGGAGGGGGCAGAACTTAGAGTCTAGGAGTAAGTATAAGTGCAATAGAGGGGAAATTAGGGAAAGCCATGGCAGGCTGGTGGTCATGCCCAGCAATTGGGATGCTGGCACACCCCTGTAAGGCCCCGTAAAAAATTTGTGCTCAAAACCTAGTAGCTCGTAGTGTCAAGTTCCGAATATGTGTTAGGAGCCGAATTCCCTTTTTAACTTCTATTTTCAATTCGCCCAAATAGTCTAGCAACGTCAATCTAGTGCACAAGTTAACACATATGACATAGAATTGAAGTTCACAATTGCTACTCAAACTTATTTAGGTTATCAACCCCTCTTGTACAATCCTTTACTCCTACCCAATTCCTCTTACTAGATTTTAGGTTTTAAAAGGCATGCATGTACGTTTTCAACCATTATTTTCAAGAATCAACGCATGAGACTCCCCACCCCCTTAGTTTTAAACCTGAAAATCAATGGAAAAGGGTTAGGGATTTTACCTGCAAGAATGGGGATGAAGATAATCACTTTGAAATTCCCCGGCCCGGATAGTTTTGAAGAATCAAATTTGATGAAGATGACTTTCTCTCTCAAGAACCCTCTCTTTCTCTCTCTTATTTTGTTCAGAAGACTCGTTAAAATGAGGGGTTGGGGTGTTTTATTAAAAAGGGGGTCGGGTTTATAATTTAGGAAAATAGGTACCCGAGTCAGATATGCGGTCGCACTTTGCGACCGCAGAGATGAAATGCGGTCCGCAGAATGGACCGCAAAAGTGCTCCAAAAATCCAATCCTGCTGTTTGGGTCAGCGGCGGAAATGCGGTTCGCATACCCAATTTGCGGTCGCATAATGCACCGCATTTTTTACCTCAAATTTGACTGACACATTGACTCACTTTGCGATAGAAATGCGGTCCGCATATCAATTATGCGGTCGCATAATGGACTGCATTTTGACCTTAATTTTAACCAAACCACTGACTCATTATGCGACAGAAATGCGGTCCGCACACTTGATTTACGACCGCATTCTGGACTGCAAAATAGCACTCTTCTGGGAAAACTTGGTTCTTTGATTTTTAAATACTTAGATCAGTGAAAAAGGATCAGTGAAGAATTTTACACATTCCTAACACATATTCGGAACTTGACACTACGAGCTACTAGGTTTTGAGCACAAATTTTTTTACGGGGCCTTACATCCTTCCCCACTTAAAATAATTCGTCCTCGAATGAGGATCTTGAAAATCAGTTGGTTTTTGGAAACATGATATGCAGACTCCCAATTTACACTAACTCCCATATTTTTGAAAAATTTTGCCAGAGTTTCCTTTGTAATTTAGGCATATCTACCTGTCAGAGATCCCCCGAAACACAAATCCAAGCACCATTACACAACTACAACTATCCCTACAGCTGGTATACAATTCATTACCTCAACAATTGCACATATTCAATCACTTGCTACATTTTGCACATAAATTAGTCACTTCAATGAGTGCCACATAATTTAACAGCTTCAACATACTACATGCATATAAATAAATCATTATCAATCTACACTACCATTAGTTGTTTACTTATCACATGAGTTTTTATAAAACTTTCATTTACCAAAAGAGGTTCACATGACTTAAACAATCACAACACATACAATTCTTACACCACTAGAGGGATTTCAATAGTAAAACATTTAGGAAGAAAAGATGGGGTGTCTTTGCACCAATTTGGACACAATATCAATTTGTTTAGGGATAAGAGTTCGCACGATTACTACTAGACTTGTTCAAACAGATGGGGATATTTTTCCTTCATTTCCTTTTCCGCTTCCCATGTGGCTTCCTCAACTCGTTGACTTCGCCTAGTACTTTAACTGAGGCAACTTCCTTGTTTCTCAATTTACGGACTTGCCTATCAAGGATAGCAACCGGAACTTCTTCATACGACAACTCTTCATTAACCTCGATGGTCTCGACTGGAACAATGGTGGATGGATCTCCAACCACTTTCTTCAACATGGACACATGGAACACCGGGTGCACTAATGACATTTCAGGAGGCAATTCCAGCCTATAAGCCACCTGCCCTATCCTTTGAGCGATCCGATACGGCCCAACATACCTAGGACTCAACTTCCCCTTTTTCCCGAATCGCATGACTCCCTTCATAGGGGATACCCTCAAGAACACCCAATCATCGACTTGAAATTTCAATTCTCTTTGACGAACGTCCGCATTGGATTTTTGTCGACTCTGAGCAGTTTTCATGCTTTCCTGAATGACTTTAACCTTCTCCATAGCCTGGTGCACGAGATGTGGCCCTATCAATTCTGCTTCACCCACTTCAAACCATCCAATCGGAGACCTACACCTCCTTCCGTACAATGCCTCAAATGGGGCCATCTGAATTCTAGCATGAAAGCTATTATTGTAAGCAAACTCTATAAGTGGCAAGTGATCATCCCAATTACCTTTGAAATCCAAGACACAAGCCCGCAACATATCTTCAAGCGTTTCAATAGTCCTTTCTGCTTGACCGTCAGTCTGAGGATGAAAAGCTTTGCTGAGATTCACCTGAGTACCCAAACCTAGCTGAAATTTCTTCCAAAAATTAGCTGTGAACTGGGCCCCTCAATCTGAGGTAATAGAAAGTGGAGTGCCATGAAGCCGTACTATTTCCTTGATATACTACTTAGCATACTATTCTGCAGTATCGGTGGACTTGACTGGCAAAAAGTGAGCTGATTTGGTGAGTCGATCCACTATTAACCAAATTGAGTCGAATTTGCGCTAACTGCGAGGTAGCCCCACCACGAAATCCATGTTGATCATCTCCCATTTCCACATTGGTATTTCCATAATCTTAGTTAACCCACCGGGCCGCTGATGCTCAGCTTTTAATGGCTGACAATTCGGACACTTATATACAAAGTCCGCCACACCCCTCTTCATGCCGTTCCACCAATAAATCTCCTTGAGATCATGATACATTTTCGTAGAACCTGGGTGCACGGAATACCTGGAATTATGAGCCTCCGCCATTACCCTCTCCCGAAGCTTATCCACATCCGGAACACATAGCCTACCCTGACATCGCAATACACCATCCTCGCTGCCGAGTGAAAATGTCGAAGTCTTGTTATTCAAAACTGCTTCCTTCATCTGAGACAATGCTGGATCAATAAACTGCTTTTCCATGACTTCCGCTACAAGTGACGATTCTGCTCCATTATGTACCATAATATCCCCCTCGATTGAGGCCGAAATGCAAACCCCTAGACTGGCCAATTGATAAACCTCACGAGCCAAGGGACTTTGATCCGCTCCCAAGTGAGCCAAACTACCCATAGACTTCCGACTGAGAGCGTCGGCCACTACATTCGCCTTCCCTGGACGGTACAAAATGTTTATATCATAATCCTTGAGCAATTCTAACCATCGTCGCTGCCTTAAATTCAGCTCTTTCTGCCTGAACAAATATTGGAGATTCTTGTGGTCTGAAAACACATCCACATGGACCCCATAAAGATAATGTCGCCATATTTTCAAAGCAAACACAACTGCCGCAAGCTCCAAATCATGCGTCGGATAATTCTTCTCGTGATTCTTGAGCTGCCATGAAGCTTACGCTATAACCTTCCCATGTTGCATCAACACATACCCCAAACCAACCCTGGAGGCATCGCAATAAACCACAAATCCTTCCGTGCCTTCGGGCAAGGTCAATATTGGTGCCGAGGTCAACCTTGACTTCAATTCATGAAAACTTTTCTCACAAGCGTCGGACCATTGGAACTTAAGGGCTTTCTGCGTCAACTTAGTCAATGGGGAGGCGAGGATAGAGAATCCCTCCACAAACCTCCGATAATACCCCGCTAAACCCAAGAAGCTACGAATCTCCGTCGGGGTCGTGGGTCTAGGCCAATCTTTCACTGCTGCAATCTTCTGGGGATCTACCTGAATCCCTTCACTAGAAACAACATGACCCAAAAAGGCAACAGACTCCAACCAAAACTCACATTTCGAAAATTTAGCATACAACTGGTGTTGATGAAGAGTCTGCAAAACTGCCCTGAGGTGACTGGCATGATCCTCCCGGCTCCGCAAATAAACAAGGATGTCATCAATGAAAACAATCACGAAGGTGTCTAGAAATGGATTGAAGACCCGATTAATAAGATCCATAAAAGCTGCCGGGGCATTGGTTAGCCCAAAAGACATGACCAAGAATTCAAAGTGACCGTTACCGGCAAGTATTGTATTATCCTTTTGTATCCTTAGAGGCTCCGTAGACAGTAAATGTGGGTTACAAACTCATGTAATTATGCATTTTGTATGTTGGGCGATGTAAGTTGTAAACCTCATTAAGACCATGTATGTTATGTATGTTTTTGTAAAAAGGTGTTTTGATTATAAATGGTTAATTCCTTGATTAATGAGCAATGAAAGTACGGGGTAACACGTGGGATAGGAAAGGCACTCAGGTCCGCTTGACTGGGGCTACCCAGTCGGGCGCCGGTCATGTCCCTCGGTTTGGGGCGTGACAAACTTGGTATCAGAGCCTAAGGTTTTAAAAGAGTCCTAGGATATCTCGGAGCCGTGTCTAGTAGAGCCCTTTTTATCGGTGTGTTGTCGACCACATCTATAAGTAGGGGGCTGCATGGACATTTAGGAAATTACCCTCTTCTTTGTTATTCTATATCGTGCGGTGAAGTGAAAAGTGGAAGTATCTATGTCTAACTCGTGCTCTGTTCCGAATTTTTCAGTAATGGCACCTAAGAAGAGAGCTAGACTCGGCCTTGGGGCCAATGCCACCCCAAGTGAGGCTAGGAATCATGTACCTGATGCCGTGGTGAGAGTGACTCCCCGATCTTGAATCTACCTGGCCCGTCTATCCCGGGCCAAAGTGTTCATGTTCCAACTGCGGCAGAGGGTGCTACCACCCCTCCTGCCGATATTCTCAATTCTGATATAGTTCCAGCTTCCGGTCCCGGGGTTCCTGATGGGGACCTTAGAGGAGCCATCCGTATGTTGACCCAGTTAGTGGCTGCTCGGGCCCAGAGATCTCATGATGCCCCTACATCCTCCAGCGGACAGGGAGATTCCGCCAGCTCCAGAGTCAACCAGTTTCTGCAGTTAGCCCCTCCAGAGTTCTCAGGCACAGACCCAGAGGCCGATCCGCAGGATTTCCTTGATGAGATGTACAAGACCCTTCGAGTAATGAAGGCTTCAGAGACGGAGGGAGTTGAATTGGTTTCATACAGGTTGAGGGGAGCAGCGTATTCGTGATACGAGATGTGGGAGGAAGACCGTGGGGAGGGAAGACCTCCGGCTAGATAGGATGAGTTTGTAGATGCATTTATGGACCATTTCTTGCCTGCTGAGACGGTGGCAGCCCGTGCCACTGAGTTTAAGGTCCTCAAGCAGGGCAGTATGAGTGTTTGGGAGTACCACATGGAGTTTGTGAGATTGTCCAAGTGGTAAATGAGGCTGCTACAGCGGCCTTACACTCGGATATGAATTATGGGAAGATTATGGGATTCGCTCAGGCCATAGAGGCTAGAAAGTTGAAGATACGGGCGGAAAGGGAGAGTAACAGCAGGGCCCGATCAGTGGGTCACTCGGGGAGATCAGCTCAGGGGAGAGGGCCATCGGGACCATCTGTGCATAGTTATCAGAAGAGCAGTCACTTGAGACCAGGTTCAGACAGTAGAAGATCCCATCAGTCCGGCCGTTCGAGAGGGAGATCACAGCAACAGGGGAGGGCTCCATGCCCCAAGTGTGGGAGATTCCATACAGAGACTTGTTGTTTGGATATCCTGGTGTGTTTTAGATACGGGGTGATAGGTCTTATCCAGCGGGACTGTCGTGTGCCCAGCCAGGGCATGGGTAGGGGATTCGCTCAGTCATCCGGTTCTTCAGTCGCCACATCATCTGTGCGTCCTCCAGCCCCAGCAGGACGTGGTGCAGTTAGGGGTGGAGCTCGTGGTAGAGGTGGACCCAGCCGGTTTTATGCTTTAAGTGGTCGCCAGAGTGCTGAGGCTTCTCCAGATGTGGTTACAGGTATCTTGTCCATTCAGGCTATTGATTGTTATGCTCTTATTGATCCGGGGTCCTCTTTGTCTTATGTCACCCCATTCATTGCTTCATGTTTTGGGAAATGACCCAAACAGCTTCATGAGCTGTTCTTTGTATCGACTCTGGTTGGTGATTCTATCACAGCCTCGCGAGTTCATAGGAATTGTGTTGTCACAGTATGTGGTAGTGTTACCACGGCCGATCTTATCGAGCTTGGAATGGTGGATTTTGATGTGATTATGGGTATGGATTGGCTTTATTCGTGCTTTGCTAAACTTGACTGCCGAACGAGAGTCATGAGACTCGAGTTCCCTAATGAGCCGGTTATTGAGTGGAAGGGGAATGGTGTGGTGCCGAAGGGTAGGTTTATTTCCTACCTTAAGGCTTCGAAGATGATCAAGAAGGGGTGTATCTATCATTTGGTCCGGGTGGCGGATACCACTTCAGAAGTGTCTACCCCCGAGTCTGTGCCAGTCGTGAATGAGTTTCTTGGAGTGTTTCCGGATGAGCTTCCAGGGATTCCGCCAGATAGGGAGATTGATTTGGGATTGATGTATTGCCAGATACGCAGCCAATATCTATTTCACCGTACATTATGGCTCCAGCAGAGTTAAGGGAGTTAAAGGAGCAACTGAAGGATTTGTTAAAAAAGGGGTTTATACGGCTGAGTGTGTCGCCGTGGGGTGCTCTGGTGACCGGAATGATCCTCACGGCTCCGCGAATAAACAAGGATGTCATCAATGAAAAGAATCACGAAGGAGTCTAGAAATGGCTTGAAGACCCGATTCGGAAGATCCATAAAAGCTCCCGGGGCGTTGGTTAGCCCAAAAGACATGACCAAGACTTCAAAGTGACCATAGCGAGTTCTGAAAGCGGTCTTGGGAATATCCTGCTCCCTAATCTTCAATTGGTGATACCCGGACCGTATATCAATTTTGGAGAAGAACATTGCACCTTGCAATTGGTCGAACAAGTCATCTATCCGAGGAAAGCGATATTTATTCTTGATGGTGACTTTGTTGAGCTGCCGATAATCAATACACATCCGGAGCGACCCATCCTTCTTCCTGACAAAGAGAACTGGAGCACCCCACGGCGACACACTCGGCCATATAAACCCCTTCTCTAACAAATCCTTCAGCTGCTCCTTTAACTCCCTTAACTCTGCTGGAGCCATTCTGTACGGTGGAATAGATATTGGTTGCGTATCTGGCAATACATCAATCTCGAAATCAATCTCCCTATCTGGCGGAATCCCTGGAAGCTCGTCCGGAAACACATGCGTTGATTCTTGAAAATAATGGTTGAAAACGTACGTGCATGCCTTTTAAAACCTAAAATCTAGTAAAAGGAATTGGGTAGGAGTAAAGGATTGTACAAGAGGGGTTGATAATCTAAATAAGTTTGAGTAGCAATTCTGAACTTCAATTCTAAGTCATATGTGTTAACTTGTGCACTAGATTGACGTTGCTAGACTATTTGGGTGAATTGAAAATAGAAGTTAAAAAGGGAATTCGGCTCCAGGTATGTATGGCTAACTTTGACCTTTGTAAAATTACCTTGTTTGGTGTATGAAATATTTGGTATGTGAAATCTACGTGGATTATGTGTGAAATTCTTGTGATTGGTATGATTTGAGTGTTCGTGGTTAAGTCTCTCGATATAATGGTGTAAGTAATTGGCAATAAACCAAATGTGTGATTGTGAAAGTGTTATCTGGTAAGAGCTGAGAAACGAATGATGGAAGGAAATCGTAAATGATGCAATTGGAACAACTGTGGTAATAACATATATGGCTTGTCGTGGACAATTATCGTTGTGACATAAAATGCATGTGAGTTATTGAGTATGATGGAAATGGTATTGATGGTTATGGAAAATCTTTGTGAATTGTTGTTGTTATTCCTTGAGAATTGTTGTTGTTGTTCTTTGTGAATTGTTGTTGTTGTTGTGTTGTTTGTGAATTGTGATTGTTCGGTGGGATCGAGTTGCGCGCCGCAACACGAAGTAATAAGGTGTGGGTTGTGGTGATAAGGGTGGCCGAGATAATAAGGGTGGAAAGTGATCGAAATCACTATTGAAATGAAAATATGAGAAAGTTGTGAAATCATTGATGTGAAAATGTTGAAGGGGAAATGGAGAGATTGTAAACTTGTTTGGCTTGATTGGTTCCTTTCATGTGTATTTAATTGTTGATTCCATTACTACTTGTTACTTGTGTACGGTTTGAGTTTGCTTAGGGCAAAGTTTGTTCATACATACCAGTACAATTCAAATGTACTGACGTCCCTTTTGTCGGGGGCGCTACATTCGTGTTATGATTGTAGGTGGATCCATAGCAGGTACTCCAGTCCACGGACCGTAGCTCCCCTTTACTTCCCGTCAGCTGAATTGGTGAGCCCATTTCCTCTCTGGGCCCTGCGTGGTTCATGCCGCCTTTATTTCGGAGTCATGTTTTAATATTTGTGTAAGGTATAGCCGGGGCCTTGTTACCGGCAAGTATTGTATTATCCTTTTGTATCCTTAGAGGCTCCGTAGACAGTAAATGTGGGTTACGAACTCATGTAATTATGTATTTTGTATGTTGGGCGATGTAAGTTGTAAACCTCATTAAGTACCATGTATGTTATATATGTTTTTGTAAAAAGGAATTTTAATTATAAATGGCTAATTCCTTGATTATTGAGCAATGAAAGTACGGGGTAACACGTGGGATAGGAAAGGCACTCAGGTCCGCTTGACTGGGGCTACCCGGTCGGGCGCCGGTCATGTCCCTCGGTTTGGGGCGTGACAACCCCTAACCATCCTGTCAACTTTAAACTGGGAGTTAGGACCTATTGAAGGTCAGGTCAAACCTGGGCAGCAATTTGGATGCTGCCAGGCCATGAACTTTAACTCAGTATACATAGGGGAATGGGGTCTGGGGATTCATAATAGAAGCAAGATACAAGGAAAGAAACACATATAATTTAACTACTGAACATGAACAGCAAAGTAGACAAGAGTTTAGCAACTGTAAAGCAAACACATAGGGAAGAAGCTGAAACTAGAATTAGGACATACCAGTTTCAAGGAAACAAGTAAGAAAAGCAGTAGTCTTGTAAAAGCCAAAGTGCAGACAGGAAGACAGAATACTTTTAAGTGAGAGTTCAGAAGAGATTGTGAAATCGTATAGTTTGAAGTGTGTTCAATCGTGTGTGCCTTGTGAAAAAAGGGTCGTGTATTTATAGTGTGAAAGTCATGAGAAAATAAGGTAAGAAAATGATTGAAACAATCAATTACATAAGACTCCCTTTAATTAAGGGATTCAAATTCAAACGGGTATAAAACAATTAAGGAAAGAAATTAATCAAACGCTTGTGTAAAGCATGCAATTGAAGGCAAATACATAAAGGTTATTTAAGGACAGGGTTTCTGAAATACATGGTTGTACAATTTAAGGAAAGAAAATCAATTAACAGCCACGAAATCACAAGGCTTGAGATTTGGTATGAATGGACCAAGTCAGAAAGATGGAAAAGGTTTTAACTTAAGGAAAATCAGCAAACAATCAATTAGACCTATTAAAAAGGAATTCTGAGTCAATCACTAGTTTGAAAACCTTTTTGAAGAAGGATTCATCACATATAAACCATACAGACACATTAAACATGAAAGAAACTTGTCGAGCCATTGTAAAATCAGTAGGAACTCCGGTGTAGGAGAGTTTTAGCAAAAAGTTCAGAATTGTACAAAAGAAGCCAAAACTTAGTTCAGAGACTCAAAGTCGGTCTGAAGGAGTTAAGGGTTCTAAACAAAACCTTAGTTCACATAATCAAACCTCGGCGGAATCCCCAAATTCTAGGGTTTCCACCTAGCATCAAATACAGGGATGAGGAGGCAAGTAGTCGAAACAGGCTCAGAGGTTTCCTTCAGGAACCCATGAGAAAACATGCAAACACAGTAGAAAGAGTAGAAGAAACATGCTTAAGGTTTTTTTTTTCCAGAAGAAACCTAAACAAGGATCAATAGAAGGAAAATAGCAAGGAACAGAGTAGAAAGGTATAGTATAGTAGGACATAGTAGAAGAAATACCAGCACATAGTAGAAAGCACATGAGAACGTAATATGGAAAACATGGTAGAAGAAACACAAGCGTGAAGCAGATAAAACACAGTAAGAACATTCAAGAACGGAGTATAAAACTCAGTAAAAGAACATACAAGAACATGGTAAAAGAAAAAGTTTAAGAACACAGTAGAAAGCAAGTGAGAACATGATATAGGAAACACAGTAAGAGAAACAATACGAATAACAAAGAAGAAAATCATAAAACGCTTAAACACTTTCCAGAAAACCCTAAATGGGAAAAGAAGGGTTTTGAAAGTAATTTTCAAAAGAAAAATTAGGGAAATCGTTTGAAAACTCAAGTAGAGTATAGATACACAACAGATCTAAAAAGAATCGGAGAAAACCTCGAAAGTTTAGGGTTTCAGAAGAACCCTAGAACGAGAAGGCTTTGAAAAGTCACCGATCGGAGTTGGAGAAGGTCGGAATCAGAATCAGAAGGCTAGGATACGCCGGAGCAAGGCCGGAGATGGCTGGAAACCTCGAGTCGGCGAAGGTCTGAGTGAAGACCTTCGAGGTCTGGCCTCGAATCTTCAAGTATCAGGCACATAGGAGTAATAGGAAGTGAGTATAGACCATCCATGGCCTGAGAGGCCATGGATTCCGGTGAGTTGGAGGTTGAAAATGGTCTAAGGTGATTAGGGTTTCAAGAACATTCGAGAGAGTTTGAGAGGGGGAAGGTATTCAGAGGCGGCTGGCTAAACGAATAATGGGGGATTAGGGTATGGTGGGGAGTTAAAAATGGCAAGGAGGAATCCTGGTCGTTGATCAAAATGATCAACGACTCGGATTAAAAGCAGAAGCCGGGCGGGTTTTTGGATTGGGTTGGGGACGAGTTAAAAACGGAATTGGACTGGTTTAATTGGGGTTGGGGTTGGGTCATTTTAAGGGTTAAAATTGAAAGGAAATGCGCCTGTATTTGAAATAAGATTAGGCTAAATGTTAAATAGCCAATTTTCCCCTTTCATTTTATAAAAAATTGTAAAATGATTTAAAAAGCAAATTGAAAATACTGATACAATTAATAGTATATAAACATTAATTTAAAAATACTGGACCCAATTTTACAATTATAAAATGCTATTAATCTCAGAGTAGGCTATAATTGCAATTATATGCAATTTAGTCTTTTAAGTACCAAATAAATTTGTAGAAATATACAAAAATAACCTTAACTATATTTTGGTGTAAATATGAGAATAAAATAAGTTATTCATCAAAATGATAATTTTGGGGATAACTATTGATTTTTGTACTGTTNGCTGACTTGGTATTTGCCACTGCCAATTGGATTCACATACACTGACAGGAGAAGGAAGAATTCAGCGGACAATGTTGTAATAGCTAGTTCATTAGACTTTAGCTTTTCTGTTTCTTAGTAGCTAGTAGCTTCATGCAACTTCTAGTTTTGTTTGGACATCTTGTAAGCTTTGGACCCATTTTGAGATTTTATTTATATACTAGCCACTGCGCAGCCTGCCTAGTGGTATATTTGCTTAAAAAAGAACTTATTAATTACACCAGCATGTATATTTAAATAGTTTTTTCAGGACCCACCGACGGAACATGCCGATTGAGATTTTTCCAAGAACGGACGAGATATTTGGATTGGGGTAGCATTGCTACGGGTTTAACAGAGCTGCGGAAACTGGAGCGGGATTGCTCCTGCTGACACGGCCGTTGCTGGCCGGTTTACCTGTAAATAACAACACGAGCGCATATGTTGTGCATAAATTTTAAACATGATGCAAGTTCCCGTTGGACCATGAATGTTGTCTTTGGACGGTTAGGATGACGTCCTCGGACCATGGTGTCCTGGGCCATGAAACATTTAATAAAGGATTCGCAGGCTATGAAATGACGCTCTCGGGCTATGAAAATGATGCCTCCGAACCATGACGCCTTTGAATAATGCTATGCGGAGGTAAAAGTGGGATCCTCGGGCCATGGCATGATGTTCTCGGGCTATGAAAATGGTGCCTCTGAACGGTGACGCCTTTGGAAAATTTTGGCGATCTTTCAGCCCATGAAATGCGGGGTTTGGCGATCTTTCAGCCGATGCAAGACTAAAAAATGGCAATATTTTAGCCGATGCGAGATTTAAATGAAGTGGCGATATTTCAGCCGATGTAAAGATTTAAATAAAATGGCGATATTTCAGCCGATGCTAAGTGTAAAATATAAGTGGCGATCTTTCAGCCGATGCAAGATGAAGTGGCGATATTTCAGCCTATGCAATTATGGAGGTAGAGCTTAACCTCAGAAGGCAGAATAGTAGCCTTATGAAATTACGGAGACAGAGCTTAGTCTCGGAAGGCAGAATAGTAGCCTTATGCAATGCAAGAAGTGCAGATGGAGGTAGAGCTTAACCTCGGAAGCAGAATAGTAGCCTTATGCAATTATGGAGACAGAGCTTAGTCTCGGAAGGAAAAATAGTAGCCTTATGCAATTATGGAGACAGAGCTTAGTCTCGGAAGGC
>NW_017675054.1:0-28451 GCF_001879085.1 Nicotiana attenuata
TATATATATATAACTGTTGCGGCGTGCAACCCGATATATATATATATATATATATATATATATATATATATATATATATATATATATATATATATATATATATATATATATATATATATATANTATATGTTGCGGCGTGCAACCCGATCCATATATGTATACATAAATAAATAAATAAATAAAATATTGCGACGCACGACCCGTTCCAGATATACAGCTCACAGTAACCATGACAAAAATTCCGGCGAGGGATTAATCATAAAATACTCTATCCCGGCAAGGGAATTCAACAGTACAAGTAGGTTCGTCCCGGCAAGGGAGAACCAGCTATAACCAATCTCAATTCAACTCCTAATCATCTTCATTATCACCATTTCCAACTCATAAATAACTTCTACGAAAATAAACAAATCCTTTACTCAATACCACGGATCTACTCACTATTGCAACCATAGTATTATTCAAGAATACAACAAATATCAATTTAAGACTCGCGGTCATGCTCGACACCGATGTGTAGATAACCGTCACCATGCCTATACGACGTACTTCACAAGAAACACATAGCACATATGACTCAACTCCTAATCCCTCAAGCTAAGGTTAGACCAAACACTTACCTCAAACTTCCACGGCCAATTCAATCCTCAATTACCGCTTTCCCTCTCGAATTCGGCTCCAAATCAATTGAATCTATAAAATAATGACTTCAATACATCAATAAATGCTAAACAATACGAACCCAATGCCTAATTATAGATTTTCCATCATTCTTCCCAAAAACTCAAAATTCGACCCCGGGCCCGCTTGGTCAAAACCCGAGGTTCGGACCAAAATCAAACCCCACATTCACCCACGAGCCCAAATATATAATTTATTTTTAAATTCAACCCCAAAACGAGGTCTAAATCAAGAAAAATCAAAAAGCCTTAACTCTACCCAAATACCCAATTTTCTACCTTAAATCACATGTTTTAGGCCTAGGATTTCAATAGATATTGAAGGAAATGGAAGAAAATAAGCTAAGAATTGCTAACCCAAGAGGTTTTGATGAAGAATCGCTTCAATGGTCGCCTAAGAGCTTGGAGAAGAAGGGTTTTGTGAAAATTTTAATGAATCCCGTAATGACACTGTTCTGGAAATTTTAAAATTTAACTAGGCGAAATTACTCATCGCGTTCGCGACAGGCTGGTCGCGTTCGCGATGAGTAACACTTACAGGTTATCGTGATCGCGGGAAGGGGAACGCGAACGCGAAGAGTAAAAAATGGTGTGGCCAGAAATTGTTCTATGCGAACTCGTGGGCCAGCACGCGAAGGCGAAGAGGAAATCCTACAAAGCTACGCGAACGCGAGTCGATGCACGCGAACGCGATGAAGAAAAGGAGACTCAGCCCTCAGCGTCAAATAACACTACGCGAACGCGAGGGCTGGGATGCGAACGCGAAAAAAGGAAAAATTAAAGCTTCGCGAACGCGGGAGATGTGACGCGAACGCGAAGAAGGAATGGGGCCTGCAACAGCTGAAGTAAAATCTGCAATTTTTCTAAGTCAAAAACTACTCCAAAACACACTCCGAAACACTCCCTAGCCCTTGGAGCTCCTAACCAAGCACATGCACTGACTCAACATCATCATATGAACTTTTTCGTGCGATCAAATCGCCTAAATAACCTCAAAAACAAGGAATCAAACCTCAAAATCATGAATTTTCCCAAAACTTCATCAAGTTTCAATTTTTAGAACTTTATGTCTGAAACACGTCAAACGACGTCCGATTTTAACCAAACTTTACAGGAAGTACTTAAAACATATATAAGACCTGTAACGGGCGCCGGAACCAAAATACGGGCCCGATACCAACACGTTCTAATTAAATATCATTTCAATTTTCCTTAAAAATTTTAGAAAAATAATTTCTTTTAAAAATTCATTTCTCGGGCTCGGGACCTTGGAATTCGATTCCGGACATACGCCCGAGTCCCATATTTTCCTACGAACCCTCCGGGACTGTCAAATCACGGGTCCGGGTCCGTTTACCCAAAATGTTGACCAAAGTCAAATTTATTCATTTTAATATCAAACATTAGCATTTTTCATAGAATTTCACATTTAAGCTTTCCGGCTACGCGCCCGGACTGTGCACGCAAATTGAGGTGACTCTAAATGAGGTTTTCAAGGCCTCGGAGTCATAGAATTCAATTAAAACAGGTGATGACCCTTTGGGTCGTCACATTCTCCACCTCTAAAACAACTGTTCGTCCTCGAACGGACAGAAGAAGGAAGTACCTGAGTCGGGAAAAAGATGAGGATAACGGCTTCGCATATCGGACTCGGACTCCCAGGTCGATGCCTCAGGAGGCTGACCTCTCCACTGAACACGAACAGAAGGGAAACTCTTCGACCTCAACTGACGAACCTGCCGGTCTAGAATAGCCACCGGCTCCTCCTCATAAGACAAGTCCTTGTCCAACTGGACAGTGCTGAAATCTAATACGTGGGCTGGATTGCCGTGATACCTCCGAAGCATGGACACATGAAACACTGGATGCACGGCTGATAAGCTCGGCGGCAAAGCAAGTCTATAAGCCACCTCTCCCACTCGGTCAAGAATCTCAAACGGACCAATGAACCTAGGGCTAAGCTTTTCCTTTTTCCCAAACCTCATCACGCCCTTCATAGGCGACACTCGGAGCAATACCCGCTCACCAACCATAAAAGCCATATCTCGAACCTTGCGGTCTACATAGCTCTTTTGCCTAGACTGAGCTGAACGAAGCCTATCCTGAATGATCTTGACCTTGTCCAAGGCCTCCTGAACCAGATCCGTACCCAACAACCGAGCCTCTCCCCGCTCAAACCATCCAACCGGAGACCGACATCGCCTACCATATAAAGCCTCATAAGAAGCCATCTGGATGCTCGACTGGTAGCTGTTGTTGTAGGCAAACTCCGCTAAAGGCAAGAACTGATCCCACGAACCTCCAAAGTCAATAACACAAGCTCGGAGCATATCCTCTAAAATCTGAATAGTCCGCTCGGACTGACCGTCCGTCTGGGGATGAAATGCTGTGCTCAACTCAACCCGTGTGCCCAACTCTCGCTGAACTACTCTCCAGAAGCGCGAGGTAAACTGCGTACCCCGGTCCGAAATGATAGACACGGGCACACCATGAAGGCGAACAATCTCCTGAATATAGATCTCAGCAAACCTCTTAGAAGAATAGGAGACTGCCACAGGAATAAAATGCGCTGACTTGGTCAGCCTATCAACAATGACCCAAACCGCATCGAACTTCTTCCGAGTCAGCGGAAGTCCAGTAACAAAATTCATAGTAATCCGCTCCCACTTTCACTCGGGAAGCTCAATCCTCTGAAATAACCCACCAGGCCTCTGATGCTCGTACTTAACCTGCTGACAATTCAAACAACGAGCCACATATGCTACGATATCCTTCTTCATTTTACGCCATTAATAATGCTGCCGCAGATCCTGATACATCTTCGCGGCACCCGGATGAATAGAGTACCGGGAGCTATGGGCCTCCTCCAAAATCAACTCTCGGAGCCCATCCACATTAGGCACACATACTCGACCCTGCAATCTCAAAACTCCATCATCAGCTAAAGTAACATGCCTGGCACCTCCGCGCTGCACCGTGTCTCTAAGGACACACAAATGGGGATCATCATATTGTCGATCACGGATACGCTCCAATAATGAGGAACGAGCGACCGTGCAAGCTAACACACGACTGGGCTCAGAAACGTCCAGCCTCATGAACTGATTGGCTAAAGCCTGAACATCCAAAGCAAGCGGTCTCTCACCGACCGGAATATAAGCATGACTGCCCATACTGGCTGACTTCCTACTCAATGTATCGGCCACCACATTGGCCTTCCCTGGATGATATAAAATGATGATATCATAATCCTTCAACAACTCCAACCACCTCCTCTGCCTCAAATTCAACTCCTTTTGCTTGAACAAGTACTGGAGACTCTTGTGATCCGTGAACACCTCACATGCCACGCCATACAGATAGTGCCTCCAAATCATCAATGCGTGAACTATGGCTGCCAACTCCAAATCATGAACCGGATAGTTCTTCTCACGAATCTTCAATTGCCTCGAAGCATAGGCAATGACCTTGCCATCCTGCATCAACACTGCTCCAAGCCCAACACGGGAAGCATCACAATAGACTGTATAAGGCCCTGAACTTATGGGCAAAACCAACACCGGTGCCGTAGTCAGAGCTGTCTTGAGCTTCTGAAAGCTCGCCTCACACTCATCCGACCATCTGAACTGGGCACCCTTCTGGGTCAATCTGGTCATCGGGGCTGCAATAGATGAAAACCCCTCCACGAACCGTCGATAGTAGCCTGCCAACCCCAAGAAACTCCGAATCTCTATAGCTGATGCTGGTCTAGGCCAGTTCTTGACTGCCTCAATCTTCTTTGGGTCCACCTGAATACCCTTTGCTGATACAACATGACCCAGAAATGCAACTGAACCCAACCAGAATTCACACTTCGAGAACTTAGCATATAACCGACTATCCCTCAGAGTCTGAAGAACCACTCTAAGGTGCTGCTCGTGCTCCTCCTGGCTGCGGGAGTATATCAATATATCATCAATGAAAACTATCATGAATGAGTCCAAATAAGGCCTGAACACTCGGTTCATCAAGTCCATGAAAGCTACTGGGGCATTTGTCAACCCGAATGACATAACCAAGAACTCATAATGCCCGTACCGAGTGCAGAAAGCTGTCTTAGGGACATCAAATGCCCTAATCCTCAACTGATGGTAGCCAGATCGCAAGTCAATCTTGGAAAATACCCTGGCACCCTGAAGCTGGTCGAACAAATAATCAATCCTCGGCAGTGAATACTTATTCTTGATCGTTACCTTGTTCAATTGCCGGTAATCAATACACATTCTCATTGACCCATCCTTCTTCTTGACAAATAACACCGGCGCACCCCAAGGTGAGACACTGGGTCTAATGAAACCCTTCTCAAGCAAATCCTGCAACTGTTCCTTTAGCTTTTTCAACTCCGGCGGGGTCATACGATATGGCGGGATAGAAATGGGCTGAGTGCCCGGAACCAGATCAATGCAGAAATCAATATCCCTGTCGGGTGGCACACCCGGCAGGTCTGAAGGAAAAATATTAGGGAACTCACAAATAACGGGCACAGAATCAATAGGGGGAACCTCAGCACTGGAATCCCGAACATAGGCTAAATAGGCCAAACACCCCTTCTCGACCATACACCGAGCATTCACATACGATATAACACTGCGGGTAGAATGACTAGGAGTCCCTCTCCACTCTAAACGAGGCATACCCTGTAAAGCTAAGGTCACAGTCTTGGCATGACAGTCTAAGATAGCGTGATAGGGTGATAACCAGTCCATCCCAAATATAATATCAAAGTCAACCATATCTAAAAGCAACAAATCTACACGAGTCTCCAGACCCCCAATCACCACAACACAAGAACGATGGACTCGATCGACCACGATAGAATCACCCACCGGCGTAGACACATAAACAGGAATACCCAATGCATCACTAGGCATGACCAAATACGGGGCAAAATAGGATGACACATACGAATCCGTAGACCCTGGATCAAACAACACTGAGGCATCTCTATCACAAACCAGAACTGTACCTGTAATAACTGCATCCGAAGCCTTTGCCTCGGTCTTGGCCTGAAGAGCATAACATCGGGGCTGGGCCCCACCACTCTGATCCCCCTCTCTGGGATGGCCTGCTGCTGGTTGGCCTTCACCTCTGGCGGTCTGAGCTCTACCTCTATGACCTCTACCTCCACCTCTGGCACCTTTACCCCCACCTCTAGCTGGCTGGGCGGGCTGTGGAACACCTGGTGCCTGAATCATAGCACGGGGACCCTGCTGCTGCGACTGAGCACTCACCAAGCTCGGACAAGCCCTCCGGACATGACCATACTCACCACACTCATAACATCCACCTAAATGTTGCGGCTGAGGAAATTGAGACTGACCCTGGCAGCCTAAATGACCACTCCGAAAGCTCTGGAGCGGCGGTGCACTGATAGGAGCTGATGGTGCACTGTAGGTCTGCTGATCAGAATACTGCCCACGAGAACCACGACCACTTGAAGCACCGTGAGAAACCTGGAGTGCTGACTGGAAGGGCCTAGAAGGATGACCCCTATCATACGAATCTCTGCCTCCAGACGAGGCACCACTGAATCTGCCTGACTGACGGGGTCTCTTGTCTACCCTGTGACCACCCCCCTGCGATAGTACCATCTCAATCCTCCGGGCCACATTGGCCGTCTCCTGAAAAGTGATATCACTCCCAGCCTCCCTAGCCATCTGAAGGCGAATCGGCTGGATAAGGCTGTCAATAAACCTCCTAACCCTCTCTCTCTCGGTAGGGAGTATAATCAGAGCATGGCGAGCTAAGTCGATGAACCTGGTCTCATACTGGGTGACCGTCATGGAACCCTGCTGGAGGCGCTCAAATTGCCTCCGATAGGCCTCTCTCTGAGTAATGGGGAGAAACTTCTCCAGAAATAGCTGTGTGAACTGCTCCCATGTCAAGGCTGGTGATCCTGCTGGCCTAGCTAAGCAATAATCCCTCCACCAAGTCTTGGCGGTTCTAGACAAGCGAAATGTAGCGAAATCAACCCCATTGGTCTCAACAATACCCATGTTCCGAAAAACCTCATGGCAACTATCCAGATAATCCTGGGGATCCTCAGTAGACGCACCGTTGAATGTAGAAGTGAAGAGCTTGGTGAACCTGTCCAATCTCCATAAGGCATCGGCAGACATAGCTGCTCCATCACCGGCCTGGGCTACCACGCCCGGCTAAGCTGCTCCAACTGGCTGAACTATTGGAGTCTGAGTCTGGGGAGCTACCTGCTCCAGAGTACGAGTAGTAGGAGTCTGGACTCCTCCTCCAGCCTGAGAAGTGGCTGGTGCTACAGGAAGCAAGCCTGCACGGGTGACACTCTCCATAAGACCCACCAATTGGACCAGAGCGTCCTGTAGAACTGGGGTAGCAATAAACCCCTCTGGGACCTGAGCTGGGCCCACCGGAACTGCTAGGGCTGGGGCCGGAACCTCCTCGTCAAAGTCAACCTGAGGCTCCGCCTCTGGTGCTGCTGCTTGGGGCTGAGCTCTGCCCCTACCTCGGCCTCTAGGACGGCCTCGCCCTCTGCCCCTAGTGAGAGCTGCCTGGGGCTCGGACTGCTGATCGGTGGATGAGGAAGCGTGTGTTTTAGCCATCAGCGAAAGAACAGAGTAGAAATTCAATTAGCACTGAGAAACCAAACCGCACTACAAGAAAGAACAAATGTGAAACTTTTCCTAACTATGTAGCCTCTGGGGATAAATACAGACGTCTCCGTACCGATCCCTCAGACTCTACTGAGCTTGTCCGTGAATTGTGAGACCTATGTAACCTAGAGCTCTGATACCAACTTGTCACGACCCGAATTTCCCACCCTCGGGGGTCGTGATGGCGCCTACTCGTGGAAGCTAGGCAAGCCACACATTTAGAATCCATAATACTTTTGTTTTAAATCCAAGTTTACCAATTAAACTAACAGGAGATAAATAGTTAAACAACGGCGAAATTCATAATTTAGCGGAAGACTTAAGGAAGTAAACCTAAATAACAAGGAAAATCCACATATGTCTCTACCCAGGACTGGTGTCACAACATTCACGGACTATCTAAGAGTGCTACATACAACTGTCTGAAACAAGGAATAAAGTCTGTCTCGGATACAAAAGGAAACAGATCATAAATAAGGATAGAGGAGATGTCGGGCCTGCGGACGCCTGCAGGACTACCTCGGGAATCTCGTGGACTGAAGACTAGCTCCCGAACTACTGCTGCGCACCGTAAGCTGCTCCGACACCTGGATCTGTGCAAAAGAGCACAGAGTGTAGCATCAGCACAACCGACCCCATGTGCTGGTAAGTGCCTAGCCTAACCTCGGCGAAGTAGTGACGAGGCTAGGACCAGACTACCAAATAAACCTGTACAGATATACAATATATTGCAGAGAATAAACAAGAAATAAGCAGTTAAAGGGAGGGGGTACATGCCTCGGGGAAACAGTCCGACTTAGCAGAAACTAAACAAATGTGAAGGAACAGTACAATATCTAAAACAATATAATAACACTACTGTTACGGCGCGCAACCCGATCCATAGGTATATATATATATATATAACTGTTGCGGCGTGCAACCCGATCCAATAAATATAATATATCTGTTGCGGTGTGCAACCCGATCCAATAATATATATGTTGCGGCGTGCAACCCGATC
Organism: Nicotiana attenuata; assembly: GCF_001879085.1. Taxonomy (NCBI): domain Eukaryota; kingdom Viridiplantae; phylum Streptophyta; class Magnoliopsida; order Solanales; family Solanaceae; genus Nicotiana; species Nicotiana attenuata. The sequence continues at coordinate 8,349 of NW_017675054.1, forward strand.
CAATGCAATATATATATGTTGCGGCGTGCAACCCAATCCAATGCAATATATATGTTGCGGCGTGCAACCCGATCCATATATGTATACATAAATAAAAATGTTGCGGCGCGCAACCCGTTCCAAATATACCGCTCACTGTAACCATGACGAAAATTCCGGCAAGGGATTAACCATAAAATACTCTATCCCGGCAAGGAAACTCAACAATACAAGTATATTCGTCCCAGCAAGGGAGAACAGCTATAACCAATCTCAATTCAACTCCTAATCATCTTCATTATCACCATTTCCAACTCATAAATAACTTCTACGAAAATAAACTAATCCTTTACTCAATACCACGGATCTACTCACTATCGCAACCATAGTATTATTCAAGAATACAACAAATATCAATTTAAGACTCACGGTCATGCTCGACACCGACGTATAGATGCCCGTCACCATGCCTATACGACGTACTTCACAAGAAACACATAGCATATATGACTCAACTCCTAATCCCTCAAGCTAAGGTTAGACCAAACACTTACCTCAAACTTCCACGGCCAATTCAATCCTCAATTACCGCTTTTCCTCTTGAATTCGGCTCCAAATCAATTGAATCTATAAAATAATGACTTCAATACATCAATAAATGCTAAACAATACGAACCCAATGCCTAATTATAGCTTTTCCATCATTCTTCCCAAAAACTCAAAATTCGACCCCGGGCCCGCTTGGTCAAAACCCGAGGTTCGGACTAAAATCAAACCCCCCCCCATTCACCCACGAGCCCAAATATATAATTTATTTTCCAAATCGACCCCAAAACGAGGTCTAAATCCAGAAAAATCAAAAAGCTCTAACTCTACCCAAATACCCAATTTTCTACCTTAAATCACATGTTTTAGGCCTAGGATTTCAATAGATATTGAAGGAAATGGAAGAAAATAAGCTAAGAATTACTAACCCAAGAGGTTTTGATGAAGAATCGCCTCAATGGTCGCCTAAGAGCTTGGAGAAGAAGGGTTTTGTGAAAATTTTAATGAATCTCGTAATGACACTGTTCTGGAAATTTTAAAATTTAACTAGGCGAAATTACTCATCGCGTTCGCGACAGGCTGGTCGCGTTCGCGATGAGTAACACTTATAGGCTATCGCGATCGCGGGAAGGGGAACGCGAACGCGAAGAGTAAAAAATGGTGTGGCCAGAAATTGTTCTATGCGAACACGTGGGCCAGCACGTGAACGCGAAGAGGAAATCTTGCAAAGCTACTCGAACGCGAGTCGATGCACGCGAAGGCGATGAAGAAAAGGAGACTCAGCCCTCAGCGTCAAATAACACTGTGCGAATGCGAGGGCTGGGATGCGAACGCGAAGAAAGAAAAAATTAAAGCATCGCGAACGCGGGAGATGTGACGCGAATGCGAAGAAGGAATGGGGCCGGCAACAGCTGAAGCAAAATCTGCAATTTTTCTAAGTCAAAAACTACTCCGAAACACTCCCGAGCCCTCAGGGCTCCTAACCAAGCACATGCACTGACTCAACATCATCATATGAACTTATCCGTGCGATAAAATCGCCTAAATAACCTAAAAAATAAGGAATCAAACCTCAAAATCATGAATTTTCCCAAAACTTCATCAAGTTTCAATTGTTAAAACTTTGAGTCCGAAACACGTCAAACGGCGTCCGATTTTAACCAAACTTTACAGGAAGTACTTAAAACATATATAAGACCTGTACCGAGCGCCGGAACCAAAATACGGGCTGGATACCAACACGTTCTAATCAAATATCATTTCAATTTTCCTTAAAAATTTCAGAAAAAATAAATTCTTTTAAAAATTCATTTCTCGGGCTCGGGACCTTGGAATTCGATTCCGGGCATATGCCTGAGTCCCATATTTTCCTACGGACCCTCAGGGACCGTCAAATCACGGGTCCGGATCCGTTTACCCAAAATATTGACCAAAGTCAAATTTATTCATTTTAACATCAAAATTTAGCATTTTTCATAGAATTTCACATTTAAGCTTTCCGGCTACGCGCCCAGACTGTGCACGCAAATTGAGGCTACTCTAGATAAGGTTTTCAAGGCCTCGGAGTCATAGAATTCAATTAAAACAGGTGATGAACCTTTGGGTCGTCACAGAAAGAGATGAAAGATTCTTATTTCTTCAAGTGTTTTCCCAAGTGTGTACAATGTGATGCCCAAACCCTACATAGGTAATACAAAGGGATGCCATGAACATGGTATTATCTATTGAGAACATGGGAGAAGATCATGGAGGTGTGGGAGTTACATCCATAATGGTAAGAAGTAGTGGGAGGTTAATGGAGAAGAGTAGTGGCTGTTACTCCCTTAGGAGTTATGGACATCCACCATAATCAAGTATTTTATAACACTCCCACTTGGATGTCCAAAGATAATGTGCCTTGTTAAAACCTTACTAGGAAAAAAACTTGTGGGAAAAAATCCTAGTGAAGGAAAAAGAGTACAGATATCTTGTAATACGCATTACTTGGTGCCTCATCAAAAACCTTGCCAGAAAAACCCAATGGGATAAAACCTTAGGTAAGGGAAAAAGAGTATAGCACGTATTTGTCTCCCCCTAATGAAAATATCAATTTATTTCTGAGAGACGACGAGTTCCAAGCTTGTATAACAACTTCTCTAATATTGAGATCGGTAATGCCTTGGTGAATTATTCCGCCAAATTATCACTTGAACGAATTTCTTGAACATCTATTTTATCATTCTGTTGAAGATCGTCTCTGCAAAGAAACTTTGGCTAAATGTGCTTTATTTTGTCTTCTTCAATATATCGTTCTTTCAATTGAGCTATGCAATCTGCACCGTCTTCAATATTATTGGGAAAAAAAATCACACGTCTCATTCGTGTTGAGTCACTTAATTTATAAGATGTTAGTATCTTGGTATGAAGAACGAACTTCATGTAATGCCCTGCATTTACATAACCAACAAATTTTTGACAATATTTGTTTTAATAAACAAATCTATCAATGATTCTCTTGTAACATATTACTAATTGCATTCCAGTGTCTCCATATCGAATTAAAGTTAAATCTTGCTAGTATAGCGTTATACTCAAGGTTCTAGCAAGAACATAAGTGCACCCAGCGCACTAAGACACAAAAATAAATCATATATGTCATACATGGATGGCTGAAGCTTTATTTAACAAAATTTTCGGGAACCTCTATATGCTTCAGAACAGTTTAAATCCTTCACGGATTTTCATTATACGCATATCAAATTTTTCATGTATTGCCATATTAAAACCTGAAAATAATTTCATCCACCACAGGAGAACCTGTCTCCATATAACTAATGCCAGGATATTTACGACAAATCGTGTGCCACAAGTCGTCTTTATGTCTATCAACTTGATTTTTTATTTCACTTTTTGCAAAATGAACTATCCGACCAATTCCATATTTTTCAGATGAAGTGAATTTTATTGCGTATTTTTTATTTGGCCAATCATTTATCTGTCCAAATTCCATGACATATTTGAGCTCAAGATCCTCGTCAATATTAATAATATTGAGCACTACATTATATCAACAATATCGTCAATGATCATTTTACATCGGTTCCATCATCACACAATAAAGACATAACTTATCGAGATCTCATTATTTTCAGGTACCTGAGCCTCTTCCATGAGGTCTTATAGAGTGTTATGTTGTGGTGCTCTTCTAGAGCATTTGCCTCTTTATAATTACCATCTTGATCATTTGCTCCACTCCTTCTTCAAGGAGTTTTATCTTTGGAACCAACGTGTCATAGACTCTGTCCATCATAGACTTTATTTTAGTTGGAGCATTAGCAGCTCAAATATGACATTTAGCTTTGGGTCAGCAGATGCCCCTGGCAATATTTTATAAATGAATTATCACTTGAACTTCAAGTTCATATTTTCTTGTACGAGGATCTAGATGTACTCATAATATTTTCCAACATATTTTCCAACCTTCTTTGGGAACCCATCTTTGTGCATTATGGTGGGATAATTAAATCATATCGCACATCCATATTTCTAGATGGAAGTTATTTGGTTCCTGACCCTGAACCAATTGTGACAGGGAGAATTTTTCATAACTTGTTGGTTAGATGCGTACAAGTGCTGTTTTATATTAAATAATACACATCATACCAAATTTCTATTTGGGAATTTTGTTCTCATAACCAATGGTTTAGCTATAATTGGAGGCATACAACTTCTGCTAAACCAACTTAGATTTAAACCAGCATTATCAAGATAAATCATCATAATTATATTCTGGAATTGAGCTCTAGTAATTTGAGCAATCAACCTTGCAAAATCCAAATTGCAAGTTGATAACAAACGCACAAGTGACCATATTATAGATGCATCTATTGAAATCATATAATGGTAAATGGTCCACATGGCATGTGACTGGGCCCATATATATATATATATATATATCACCTTTTATACGTTCCAAAAATCAGAGAATGCAACCCCAACCCCCAGCTGGTATAGTAAGCAATTTATCATGAGAACAAGTCGTATAGGAGAATTCTCGAAGAATCTCCTAATTCTTCAATATATGCCAATGTGAATTATCAATTATTTTTTGCATCATAATTGAACCGGAATGGCCGACCAGTCATGCCAACTGATATTTATTCCAGTAAATATCTAAGTTACTATGGCATGTGATTCTATCACCATGCTTATACTTCTGTAGTACAAATAGAATAAAAGTCGGGTAACCTTTTAGATTTACCCAGTATGATTGTAGTAATATGAAGGTATTCAATCTTCCTTTCATTTATAGTCTCAATATGCCAACCACTTTGGCTAATACATTTGAAACTCAAAAAGTTTCTTTTGAGACTTACTATAATATCAACGTCAAGAACAATTTCATTCATCCAGAGTAACAAATTAGTTCTTCCAGAGCTCTTCATTAATTTTTGTACTACATGATCTTTTATCACACCATTCATATGGTGAATGTCTCCTTCACGGATAAAATTATATCATAATAATTGTCATGGTCAAAATCATCATAAGCAAAATCATTTCTTGCTTTAACTTTGCCTTTAATAACCTTTTATAAGGCACGACAAAATAGTTTTGGCGTATAACATATATGGGACCAATGACATATTCATGTAACCACACAGTAATATTCATTATCTTTCTTTCTCTCAAACTTCCCGTAGAGGTGAGTTTTAGTATTTATTCAATTATACATACGCACATTCTTATGGATAATTTGTATCACATATATATTTCCACATTCACTTTCAGGAATGAGTCTGCATTTATAATGCTTATCTCAAGTCGCATTATTTCAAAAAATGGACTATAATCATCTGAACGTGCCTCATATTTAAAGACCATATTGATACACATTTCCTTCACCTTTGAAGGATTATTTTGAGAACCCTTATTGTTCTCCTTTTTACAATTACCATAATGATAACTATTATTATTTTGATCGTTGGTACGCCCACGTTCATTGGTCAACCACTTGTCTTCATTTAGACTTATTATGCACTACTATCACATTCAGTTCAAGAATGGAGCAAATCAAGTGGGACAAGCTTCAAGCTTTTTCATGAAAAATATATTATTTTTCTTTTGTCATCACTATATTTTCAATATGGTGCATTGGGGCTCAAGCCAATGTCTTACCCATATATAAAGGCATGTTAGGCCATATTTAGTCGGGCCACGAACCCAACTCTTATCATCATGGAGCATCAGGACTCGAACCCGATGTCTTACCCTCATGGTGCGCTGGGACTTGAACCTACCGTCTTACCCTCAATTAATCGCATGTTATATGCATTTCCCTTAACCAACGACATAATAGGCCAAAGCACAATAGGATTCACATTTGAATCTTTATAAATATTATCACTATATAATTATAGGTACAACTGAGATTAGTCATAATATCACTTCAAATGGTCATACAGTACTACTACATACCATAAGTAGATCCCTGCGAATAAATAGTTTGGGTATCGCAAGATTTTAACATTTGATGAAGTTTCAGAAACTTATTTTTATTGTATAAACGGTTAATCTTTAAAGCAATCGAAACCTCCCTGTAGAGAAGAGCACAAATCTGCATATATTTAGAAGTTAAATTGGATCTTTAAAATCACAACAGAAGATTATTGAGAAAACACATCTTCCAAGAATACTTTGTAGACCTTCTAACAATCTGTAAAAGAAATACTCCAAATAGCAAAGATATTAAAATCTAAAACGAACAAAATATAATTGCATAAATAATTAATGATAGATAGCAATATTTTATGGTAAGTACCTGCATCAAATATGTATATCATTTTAATCTTTTGGTAGGGATAAGTTATTACCTTACTGGTATTTAAATGTCAATAATTTCAATTTCGCAAAAGTTACTCTTCATATTCAATTAATGTGAACAAATAAAAAATAATAAGCATAGTCAATGAATGTAAATTCTACAAGAACAACATAAACAGAATTAATAAGTATTCATCAGAGAAGAACTTAGAAAAAAACAAATGTACTCTTCAGAAAAGTAAAGCAACGTGAAATTCATGTTCATTCACTTAGGGCAATAAGACAGACTTAATTTTATTTAGCTAACAGCTAGGAAGACAAGAACTAGATACAAGCATGGGAACAGATACTTCACTAGTTACATAATTAAATTACTTAGTAACAGGTAGTTAAATACTTCCCTTGGAGGCTACATGCATTTTATAAAACCAAAAACATAGTACCAATAGGAGATAAATCGGTTAGAAAGATTGACTGAAGGGTAACGGAGTTACCACACTGAATGCATGCCAGTTTTTTAAGTATAATCATAAAACTAAAAATTCGTGGATTATTAAACAAAAAAATGCATAGAGAATCTTACCATTTTATATGAAAACAAATAGACAAATAGTTACCTGACGGCCAAAAGGGTATGAGTAGGCCAAGCCATGAAAGTTAAGAAACACTTACCACAACTTGACGAAAAATGAGGCATTCGTGCTGATAACGTGTTAAGAAACTTAGTTCAAAGTAATGATATGAAACAAGCAAATAGACAAGAATGTAGAGAGAAAGAGATGAAAGATTCTTATTTCTTCAAGTGTTTTCCCAAGTGCGTACAATGTGATGCCCAAACCCTCTATTTATAGGATGATATAGGTAATACAAAGGGATGCCATGAACATGGTATTAACTATTGAGAAAATGGGGGAAGATCATGGAGGTGTGAGAGTTACATCCATAATGGTAAGAAGTAGTGGGAGGTTAATGGAGAATAGTAGTAGGTGTTACTCCCTTAGGAGTTATGAACATCCACCATAATCAAGTATTTCATAACAAATGTGATTTTTTTAATTGTATTAGTATAGTAAGTAAAATATAGCGCTCATACGCAAAATCTATACTATATTAAAAGTACGAAGGCCCTTAGTGAAATTCCGTTCACCTTTCTTATCCATTTAAAATAGGGTTTATATTGGACAAAATAGTCATTGAATTATCTTCCTAATATTTAGAAATTTTAATTCAACTAAACTTTTGGCTATTAACTCTTTCGTTGTTTGAACTATTTGAGGAATCCTGATATTTTAGGACTTTATATTCCATTATGATTTTAGCTGTTACGAACTATAGCTATAGGGGTATTAGCCTAAGGGCATAGTAGTCTTTTCACTATAAAAGTAGTCAATAGTCGGTTATAGTGGTTAAAGTTGTTAAAAGTCAGCTTGTTAATTCAGTTAGCAATTTTTAGAGAAGGGGATAGGGGTTAAATACAGGAAAGGGGATTGATTGTATCTCATCTCAGAGAAATGTCTTCTATCAATAAATCATATTCTTCTTCTTCTTCAATTCTTATTCCTCAGTTTAATTGTGCATATCTGTTCAAGGATTGTTCATCATCCTAATCCTTTAGGGATGCACCAGCAGTGTTCATCATTGAGCACATAACATTGGTATCAGAGCAAGACGATTCTTGGCCGGAAATTATGCCGGAAGCTATACCTGAAACGGAGAGGTGAGGCATAAAATGGAAGAGTTACGCGAACAAGTGCTTATTCAGGGTGACACATTGGGGGAAATTAAACAAATGCTAATTGCTATGACGGCCAACAATGGAGCTCCGGAGGCCCAAGTAGCTCTAGAAGTGGCTGAAATTGGGGAAAACCACGTTCGAGGTCAAAACCCTAATCAGGCGGGTCGATATCAAAGGTTCGATTTTCCCAGATTTAATAGGGAAGATATTAATGATTGGTTGTATAAGGCGGAGCAATTCTTCGATTATGAGCATATTTCGGAGGAAAATAAGGTTCAAACTGCTTCTATTAACATGGAAGGCAAGGCCCTTCAATGGCACAAGATGTACATAAGGCCCAGAATGGGCAGATTCCCAGACTATGTTAGAGCAGTGTATTTGAGGTTTGAAGAAGTGGAACATGCAGATCCCATGGCAGAATTGGTGGCTTTCAAACAGAATATGAGTGTTCAAGAATTTCTTGACAAATTTGATGAACTACTGAACCAAATGGAGCTGATGGAAGAGCACTCCATCAGCAGTTTTTTAGCCAATTTAAAACCTGAGATTGAGGTCCAAGTAAGGATGTTGGGACCAATAACATTGATGAAAGCTTATAGCCAAGCAAGATTGGCAGGACAATCTTTAAAATTGCAGCATGGTCACACCCAAGCAGTAGTGAGGAATTCAAGGTCATTACTGACTAAGCCTAGCAGTATGTGGGGGTCAAGTTCCAGAGGGTCCAATTTCAATCAAAGTCGTGAAGGCAACAGGACTTCAGGGCCTAGAAAATACAACAAGATTGATAGTAAACCAGCATTCCAAGGATCAAGGAGGTTATCGGCTAAGGAGATGGATGAGAAGAGAGCAAATGGCCTTTGTTACTGGTGCAATGAAAAGTACACACCATAGCACAAGTGTAGTCGAAGGAAGCAATTGTTTATCCTAGAATTGGATGAGGATATAGAGGAGTCTCTTTGGGAAGATGAGCTAATTATGAAAACTCTAAGTAATCAACCTTGAACCTTCAAGTTTCTGTTCATGCCCTTGATGGAACTAGCTAGTGACTACAGAACAATGAGAGTAAATGGAGCTGTTAAAGAAAAAATGGTTCATGTTCTAATTGATTCATGGTCCACACATAATTTCATGGACCTCGCAGTAGCCAAGAAGTTGGATTGTAGACTGGAATCCATTCCCTCCTTTTCTGTATTTGTAGCAGATGGCATCAAAGTTCACAGTTCTGTGATGACTGCAGGGGTCACTTGGAAAATGCAAGGAATGGATTTCAAAGCTGATATGTTCGTTATTCCCTTGGGAGGAGCTGATGTAGTACTATGCATTCAATGGCTCATTACTCTAGGAGATGTAAGGTGGAACTTCAAGCAGTTGAAGATGGAGTTCCAAATTGGAGTAAGGAAAGTATCATTGGGAGGTAGTCAACCTGGGGCTTTCAAAGTAGTAGCTGATGTTCGAATGCAAAAAGTACTCAACAAGCCTAGTCAAATTCACATGATATCGATGGTGTTTATTCAACCCTCTCAAGAAGCAAATTCAATGCAAGAAGCAAGAGTAACATCAAATTCTCAGGAAGTGCAGAGTTCAGAGGATCTACAGAAGGTGCTCCAACAATATGCACCCCTTTTTGAGAACCCAACAGTCTTGCCACCCCGTCGAGCTCATGACCACAGGATTATTTTGAAGGAAGGAGTCTCACCCATCAATGTGAGGCCATACATCCTGTAGTTTGTAGTTTCCCTGAATCAAGCCAAGTATCACACCTCTTTCTACCCATCCTGTATATTGTCCCCTTTGTTCCGTGTTGAAATAGAACCTTAATACAGATACCTTGCAAGCCAGAAGGATGAAATAGAAAAGATGATTAATGAGATGCTGGAATCTGGTGTCATCAGACCCCGTGTAAGCCCATTTTCTTCTCCTATTGTTATGGTTAAAAAGAAAGATGGTACGTGGAGACTTTGCATTGATTATAGAAAGTTAAATGACTGCACAGTAAAAGATAAGTTCCCTATTCTAGTGATAGAAGAACTGCTAGATGAGTTAGGGGGATCAAAGTATTTTTCAAAATTGGATCTTAGATCAGAATATCATCAGATTAGAAGGGATGAGAGGGATATTGAGAAGACAACCTTTAGATCCCATAATGGCCATTATGAGTTTGTAGTAATGTCACTTGGCCTCACTAATGCCCCTTCAACCTTCCAAAGCCTCATGAATAATATCTTTCAACCCTATCTAAGGGAATTCATCTTAGCATTCTTTGATGATAATCTCATTTATAGTCCCTCATGGTCTGAACACTTAGTTCATCTACCAAAAGCCTTTGATATTCTACAGGAACACAGCCTATATGTGAAGCTCAGTAAGTGTTCCTTTGGAAAACCTGAGGTGGAGTATTTGGGTCACATTATCACACAGCAGGGGGTGACCACTGATCCTGGCAAGGTACGGATGATGAAGGACTGGCCTATCCCACAAAACCTTAAGGAACTCAGGGGGTTCTTAGGGCTAACGGGGTATTATAGGAGGTTTGTCAAAATCTATGGAATACTGGCCAGACTTTTAACTGAATTGCTAAAGAAAGATAAGTTTGGCTGGTCAGAAGAAGCTGCTATAGCTTTCTGTAAATCGAAATAAGCCATGAGTACTGCCCCTGTGCTAGCATTGCCAGACTTCTCTCTTGTGTTTGTGATTGAGACTGATGCATGTTGGATGGGTATTGGGGCAGTGCTAATGCTGGCTGAATATCCCTTACATGAGCAAAGCTTTGAGTCCAAAACATCAACAACTATCAGTCTATGAAAAGGAAATGTTGGCCATTGTAACTGCCATTGACAAATGGAGGCCTTACTTAATTGGGAGGCACTTTGTCATCAAGACAGACCATCAGAGCCTCAAATACTTATTAGAACAAAGGATTTCAACTCCTAGTCAATAGAAATGGTTGGCCAAATTAATGGGGTATGACTACACTATACTGTATAAAAAAGGGAAGGACAATATAGCAGTTGATGCCTTATCAAGGTGCCTTGCTGCAAATGTTCAGCTGCAGATGCTAACTACTGTTACTTCTGATTTTCTTCTAAAGGTCCAACAGTCATATACAGGGGATCCTCATATACAGAAGCTACTAACTCAACTACAAGCAGAGCCTTTGTCTAATCCAATATACCTATTACATGCAGGGGTCATGTACAGGAAGGGAAGGATTGTTATTGGTCCTGACCCTGTTCTCAAGGAGGAGGTTCTGTAATATTTGCATAATTCAGCAGTTGGGGGTCATTCAGGTATAGCTGCCACTGTCTTCAAGGTTGGTCAACTATACTATTGGAAGAAGATGAAACATGACATTTATAATCACATCAAGAGCTGTGAAACTTGTGAAAAGTGCAAGGGGGAGAATGTAAAATACCCAGGCCTGCTACAACCACTCCCTATTCCTGAGAAAATTTGGCAAGACATTAGTCTGGATTTCATAGAAGGACTTCCAAAGGGACACAACAATTTTGTGATTTTGGTAGTAGTGGACAGGTTGAGCAAATATGCTTATTTAATTGCATTGGTACACCCTTATACAGCTTCCATAGTGGCTCAAGCTTACTTAGACAATGTCTATAAACTCCATGGCCTACTATAAACTATAGTCAGTGATCGAGATGTTATATTCTTAAGCAAGTTTTGGCATGCCTTATTTGAAGAACAAGGAGTTCAACTACATCACTCCACTGCCTACCACCCTCAATCAGAAGGGCAAATCGAAGTTGTAAACAAATGCTTAGAAGGGTATCTCAGGTGCATGTGCAGTGAAATGCCAAAAGAGTGGGTACAATGTTATCCCTTGCGGAGTGGTGGTATACCACCAACTATCATACTGCTATCAAAATGACTCCATTTGAAGCAGTGTATGGACAAAAGCCACTTACCCTATGTAGCTAATCATTCCATGGTTGATCAAGTGGACAGGAGTTTGCAGGCTAGGGAATCGACTATCAGGCTGCTCAACCATCACCTGCAACTAGCACAATGTAGGATAAAGGCTCAGGCTGACAAGAAGAGATCTCCCAGAAACTTTGAGACATGGGACTTGGTCTTTGTCAAACTAAAGCCTTACATTCAAATGTCCCTAAAAGGGTACTCTTATCACAAGCTCAATTCTAAATACTTTGGACCACTCAAAGTTCTGCAGAAGGTGGGCACAATGACTTATCAATTGGAACTTCCACCCCAAGCCAAAATCCACCACACTTTTCATGTGTCGCAGTTGAAGAAATACATTGGAAACGTGGCTGGTGTTCCAGACTTGCCAATCTCATTTTTCACTCATGGCCACATTGTCTTAGAGCCTGAAGTTATTCTAGATAAAAGGTCAGTCCAATCCAGAAGGAAGCGGGTTGACCAAGTGTTGATCAAATGGTTCAACTGCCCAGAGGAAGACAACACTTCGATGGATACTCATTCACTTTCTCAGCAGTTCCCTCATTTCAGTCCTTGAGGACAAGGACTCTTTCAGTGGGGGAAATTTGTTACGAACTTAGCTATATGGGTATTAGCCTAAGGGCATAATAGTCTTTTCACCATAAAAGTAGTTAATGGTCGGTTATAGTGGTTGAAATTATTAGAAGTTAGCTTGTTAATTCAGTTAGCACTCGCTAGAGAAGGGGATAGGGGTTAAATACAGGAAAGGGGATTGATTGTATCTCATCTCAGAGATGTGTCTTCTATCATTAAATCATATTCTTCTTCTTCTTCTTCAATTCTTATTCCTTAGTTTAATTGTGCATATCTGTTCAAGGATTGTTCATCATCCCAATCCTTTAGGGCTGCACTAACTGTGTTCTTCATTGAGCACGTAACATTAGCTTATATAAAAAAATTACGGAAAATAGACAATCAAACACAATATAAGTATGAAAAGTTTGACTTAACACCAAAAAATTATTCTCTCCTTCATTCACGATATTTATTGGTGCAGACTTACTTTTTACCAAGAAATTTTATAATCTTAATATTAATATATTCACAATCTCAATGCCGAGATCAAATATAACCCCTCCACTTAATCATAATAATATTTCTACTATCAATTTGGTAATTGACAAAAAAATTGTTTAACAATTATGATGTTATTTCATATTAGATAATTGTGTAATTTAATTATTTTTTAATATTTAGGACTTTGAAATACGAAGGGGAGCCTTGGCGTAACTGGTAAAATTACTACCATGTGACCAGGAGGTCACGGGTTCAAGCCGTGGAAACAGCCTCTTGTAGAAATGCAGGGTAAGGCTGCGTACTAAGACCCTTGTGTTCCGACCCTTCCCCGGACCCCGCGTATAAAGGGAGCTTAGTGCACTGAACTACCCTTTTTTAAGACTTTGAAATTTGGTTATTAAGTTTTTTTTATTTGCACTATGTAGGAAATCCTCAAATTTAAGACTTTAAAAGCAATCAAGATTTTACTTTGTATAAACATTTTTCTTATTCCAATTATATAACATAATTATAACTTCATGTTACTTTTTCCTAATTTTTGGTGCCTTAAAATTAACTAAAGTTTTTTTTAAATTAAATTCTACATTATTTACCCGAGCTATGAATCGCACGCGAAATTAGAAAAAACAATAAAATCACGGCAAAATTGAGAAATGTCGCTCGCCTTTTTTACCCATTTAAAATAGAGTTTATATTGGACAAAAAATAGTCATTAAATTATCTTTCTAATATTTAGAAATTTTAATTCAACTAAACTTTTGACTATTAAATCTTTCGTTGTTTGAACTATGTGAGAAATAGTAATATTTTAGGATTTTATATTCCATTATGATTTTAGCTTATATAAAATACTACGACAGAGTACCTTGGGTTTAAGGGTATGTTTGAAGACAGGCCCTCGAGTCTAAAGGTTTCAAGTTGAGCAGGACTAAGACAGGGTACCTGGAGTGCAAGTTCAGCGCTGAGTCGAGGGAAGTAGGCAAGGACGTGAGGCTTGGATCACAGGTCATCCCCAAGAGAGGTAGTTTCAAGTACCTTAGGTCGGTTATTCGGGAGGACAGAGAGATCAATGAGGACGTCACTCACCGTAAAAGGGTGGGGTGGATGAAGTGGAGGCTAGCATATGGATAAGAAAGTTCCACCAATACTCAAAGGTAAGTTTTATAGAGTTGTGGTTAGACCGGCCATGTTGTATGGGGCAGAGTGTTGGCCAATTAAGAACTCTCATATCCAGAAGATGAAGGTAGCAGGATGTTGAGGTGAATGTGCGGGCACACTAGGATGGATAAGATTAGGAATGAAGATATTCGGGAGAAGGTGGGTGTGGCCTCTGTAGATAACAAGATGCAGGAAACGAGGTTCAGATGGTCTGGGAACATGCGGAAGAGAAGCCTTGATTCTCCGGTGAGGAGTTGTGAACGGTTTAGCTTTGGTGGGTATGAGAAGAGGTAGAGGGCGTCGTAAGAAGCATTGGGGAAAGGTGATCAGACAGGACATGGAAAGACTGCAGATTTCCGAGAACATGGCCCTTGATAGGATGGTCTGGAGGTCGAGCATTAGGGTAGTAGGCTAGGGGGTAGTCGAGTTTTTTCTACTACATATCGGGGGTGAGGCGGGTTTGATAGGTTTGATCTTAGACGGCTAGTGGTTAATGTTGAGTCCGCACTATCCTTTCTATTTTTCATATCCCCAGGCCTTAATTACCGGTTGATGTTATTGCATGTCATCTATTTTATGGTTTTCATGATGTTGTTACTATTTCTACGGTTTCTGTTGACGATGCTGATGAATTATCTCTTCTTGTTTTATTTCCGTCTTCCAGAGCCGAGGGTCTATCGGAAACAACCTCTCTGTCCCATCGGGGTAGGGGTAAGGTCTGCGTACACACTACCCTTCCCTGATCCCACTTTGTGAGATTTTACTGGATAGTTGTTGTTGTATAAAATACTACAGAACATAGACAATCAAACACAACAAAATATGAAAAGTTTGAATTAACACCAAAAAATTATTCTCTCCTTCATGGACGAGATTTTATTGGTACAGACTTACTTTTTACCAAGAAATTTTATTATCTTAATATTAATATATTCACATCTCAAAGACGAGATCAAATATAACCCCTCCACTTAATCATAATAATATTTCTAATATCAATTTGGTAACTGGAAAAAAAACTATTGTTTAACAATTATGATGCTATTTCATATTAGACAATCATGTAATTTAATTATTTTTTAATATTTAGGACTTTGAAATTTATTTATTAAACTTTTTCTTATTTGCACTATGTAGGAAATCTTCAAATTCAAGACTTTAAAATCAATCAAGGTTTTACTTTATATAAATGTTTACCTTGAAAATGGTAATTACAATTAGATTTGATTTTGTGGTTCTAAAAATACGTGATTTATTTTTATGCTAGTTTTTAGGCAATAGATACTAAGTGTGAGACTAGAAAATAAGATAAGAGCTTGAAGATAGTGTGGCAAACAAACTGAGTGGCTGAGAATCGAGGTCTCGAGCTAGCCTATGTCGGGCCTCGAGGTTAAGCTAATGGGCTCGACTGAAGATGGCCAATGAAGGACTAACAGTTCTAAGAGTTTTGATGAGGGCTCGTTATGATCAATGGTGAGTAATAAATGAAGAACAATCAACGAAACACAATAAATGTAGGCAATGTAATAAATATAAGCAATAAAATCAAGGGAGAGAATGTTTAAGTTAGAGAGCAGAGAATGTTCTTGTTCCTGTATTGAATATCATCCCCCTTTACAAAATGATAAGGGTCCCCTTTATATAGGAGGGGGAATCCCAACATGGTACATGCGTAATTATTACAAAGAAATATAGCTGATACAGCTATTTACTAGCCTGGTACAGACTAGTACTACTCTTGCAGGTATATTCAGCTTTGGTCACGTGCCTTGGGAACCTTCCGCTTGCCCAAGGTAGCCACCGATTTATGCTGCCCCAAGGTCGAGCTAAGGAACCCTCGGGGCTGAACCTCGAACTCTGCCTCGGGCCCTCCAGGTGAAGCCACGGAATGTCGCAATGATCATAAAATCGAACTCTTCGATTTTAGCCGTATACAGATAGTCCCCGCGTTTGTTAGAGTAAAATGATAAGAAACGATCTAGAATTCTTTCTTCTTCGATACTTTCACCACGACGTTGGTTACGCCCTATTAAGCGATTGACATAACAAGCAAGGCGTCTAAAGGCCGCGTTCATACAACCCTTAAAAAGCCTTTGAATTAATTACGGTGGTCGGCTATCTTTGGGCCGCTCCAACGTACACGTTTGGCCTCTATAAATACTTCTGCCTTCGCCCTTTAAATTCCACTGCATCATCAAACCTTAAAAGAAGTTCTTCAAACTTCTCTCTTGTGCTCTCTTCTGATTATAATTTCATTTCTCCTTTGAAATCTTTTAACAAGAATGTCGATAACTTCCATCTTTATTCCTTAGGAAGATGTGCCTTCCTCTTCCTCACGCTTGTCTAAGGGCAAAGCGACAATACCCCCTCTTGTTGGGGAATGCATTCCAGGAGCCTTTGAAACGACCTCCGATTTCAAGACCGACAAACCTTCTTCGGAGCCGGGGCGAAAAGGTGAAGACCGACTATCGCTGGGGGGACGCGGTGCTAGTGGAGATTCCTTCTCGGGGGGAGGACATAACGACATACAGGGCCGGCTTCCTCAGTGCGTATACCTATCTATTTACCCTTGGCCCGGTGGAGCCATCCTCGCCTCTGATAGACCCCGTGATCCTCGACTTCTGCGAACGATATCGAGTGACTCTCGGCCAAATTCATCCGTCATCTGGCGTATTGTATATATGACCAAATATTATGCGAACATGATTAAGGGGATGCCCTTCACCCTCAACCACCTGATTAGAATGTACAGTCCCTGACTCTTCCGTGGGGGCCTGATTAAGCTCCACTGTCGGGCCTCGAGAGCCCTTTTTGCTTCTATTGACGAGGTTAGGAACGGAGGGTGGATGAGCCGTTTCGTCCGAGTTAGGACTTCAGACCTGATTCCAGTGGAGAGGATGCCATTCCCTGAAAGGTGGAACATGAAACATAAGTGGATACGCTAATTAAATGTTCTCTTTTCCCTTTGGGTAAATCCCCCCACGAACTGACTTCCTCCGCTGATGCAGCTGTCGAAGTGCACCCTAGTGCGGTTAAGGACCTCTCAGGCTTGGTTAGCCAGCTAGATTCGATTTGTCCATACGTTGAGCGCGTGTGGCGCGATCTGTCCAGGGCTTGATGGGAAGCCAAGGACCACGGTGAGCCTTTACTTATGTTGTAATTGAATCTCACAAAAGAACTATCACCGATCGCGTCCTCATCCCCCGTGTTTATATTTTTCATTTGTGCAGGTCTGGGGGAGGTCTTCTTGATGAGAGAAGCACCGCTTGGTGAAGCGGGTACCCCGAAACCTGATGAAGAGAAGAAGAAGCGAAGGAGGTCGTCGACTCATTCTCTAAAATCCAAGAAGGCCAAAGTGGAAGAACCTAAGGCTGATTCGGTAACCTTATCTCCAGAAGCGCAGGGGAGTCCCCGAGCTAAAGGCGAGAAGAAGGATGATTCCTCGGTAGCACCCAAGGTGGGATAAAGCCTGACCGTCCTACGTACTGCTGAGTTGACGGCTTCTAAATCGGAACTTGATTCCGTGGTTGTCCTACCTCGGGCTGAAGAGGCCTTCGAGGGTGTATCGGGTAATGTCCCCGAGCCGATTGACGACTAAAATATTCTTCGAGCTGAGGTGCATTTGGTAGGCGGTTCGGGGAGCCTAGTTCTGAAGCTTTCCAGATATAAGAGACGGCCCCGATTGGTCCAGTTGGGGTTGTTGAAGTGAGTGATTCCCCTCTGGGATTGACTTTTCCTCCGAGGGAGGTGCAAGATGCCCAAAATAGAGAGTCTTTCAATGTGGGGGCGCCCGTCGGAGATAAAAATGTGTTTGAAAAGCTTTTTTCTGTGCTTGAGGAAAAGCCTGAGATTGACGCCTCACTTATTTTTAGTGAGATCGACAGGCTCTGTGAGCAGGTAATTTTTTCGTAAATTTTGCTCGGCGCCCTAATCTTCGTCCTGCTAACTTTGTTTCTTACATGGTTCCAGGCCAAAGTGCTTTATAATCAGACTTTCGCCAGGTTTCAAATCGAGCAGAATCGTTATGAGGGTGAGCACAAGAAGCTTACCTCGGAAGCTGATGAGCTTAGAGCTCTTTCTACCAAGAGGGAGGAGGAACTCCGTGGTCTTCGGGATTGTTTGGAGGCGTCGTCCCGAGAAAGGACTCATCTTACTGAGTAGGTTATATAGTTCCTGTTTGTTTTTTGTCTACGTACTTATCCGACTTTAGTGCTTTACCACCTTCAGGTCGATCTTTGCAGCTTGAGAAGAAAGATGTTCTAATGAGGGAGGAACTTCGAGCCAGGGACTCTGAAATTCTCGAACTCAAACGGCACGTGAGTGAGATAGTCTCTGAGAGAGATACTTTCCAGGGGGATGTGGTCTAAGTCGGGCATCAACTTGACGATGCGAGGGTAGAGAGTAATAAGTATAAGGATCTTCATGTTGGGTTGGTTGCTGCGCTTTCCGAGGTTATGGCCGAAGCCGAGGCGTTCATATCCTCGTACAAAGAGGATGCTGCTACTGCAAATGCTAAGGCCAAGAAGGTATCCAAGGAGGCCGAGCTGCAATTGTCTCGAGCCGTGAAGCATGCCCGGTTAGAATCTCGGAGGCAGGCTCTCGAGGACGTGTATTCAGAGGGCATCGATTTGTCCGCTGAGATCGAGAGGGTGAAGACCCTAGAAGAGCAGGCTGTGGCCCTGCTTTCTTTTGAAGGCGAGTCGAGCAGTGGCTCGGGAGATGATAAAGATGGAGGCCGAATCCCCAAAGGGGAAGAGGCCATTAAAAACTCGGGGGTCATGGCTGGTGCTGTTGAAGGCACAACTTCCGAGGGAGCCATCGAAGGCATAGCCCCGGTGGTGGATTAGGGTTTTATTTGCTCTTTCTGTGAGGACCTTAAACATAAGTCTTGTAAATGCACTCTTGTGAACTCTCAGCATATATGTGAAAGGCTTTTTGTTTTTCATCGTTTCTTATTTTTCCTTTGCTTTTTAGGAATAAACTATGACGCCCGTTGACAAACGGTCTGAAAATTTGGGCCTAAAATTGAACCCTTAGGTTCCTGCTATCACTGAGCGATTTGTAATGGCCAAAAGTTGACCGTTTGGGGCTTCCCCGAGTCATGTTTTGACTTGAGTTCATTAACCTTCAGATCTAAAATATCGGCCCTGAGGCGTGTTATGCTAGCCCGTAGGCTTTTGCGCATTTGGTCGATACGACCTCTGATCTAAGCTGGCGCCAATGGCTTTTACGTGTTAGGTCGGTACGACCTTTTAGTTTAAGCTAGCGACAGTTGCTCTTACGCGTAGGGTTGGTACGAACTTTTAATTTAGGCTGGCGACAGTGGATCTTACGCGTAAGGTCGGTACGACCTTTTAATTTAGGCTGGCCACAGTGGCTCTTATGCGTAGGGTCGGTACGACCTTTTAATTTAGGCTGGCGACAGCGGCTCTTATGCGTAGGATCGGTACGACCTTTTAATTTAGGCTGGCGACAGTGGATCTTACGCGTAGGGTCGGTACGACCTCTAACATTGGCTTTATTTTTCCCTCGTTAAAGACTTTTTGAAGTTTTTGTGTTCGCCCGACTCTTTGACGGTTCGGTAAGAACCTCGATTGTGAGCCGTTATGTAGCGATAAATGAGCTCCTCGGTACGTTTCGCTCGGTGGATGAATTGTTTCGAAGCTTGTGTTTGGAGCTGACATGATCGAAGCTCTTTTGCTTATGCCGAGGGTAGCCTGATTAACCGGTTCTTTTCGAAGTATTTTCAAAGTAAATTAAAGGCCTGTGAACTTTATGGCGACGGTTGGGCGTCCCCGAGTCGCGTTAGTTTGGCTGGTACAGCCTTGTGACCGTAGTCATTATATTTGGCTGTAGCCTTTAAGTCCCCGAGTGAAGTAGTTTCAGATCGG